>NC_138726.1:49415916-49615916 GCF_965113295.1 Leuciscus leuciscus | reverse complement strand
TTTTTGAGCTGTCTAACGCTAACACTGCTTTTGCTCTGAATCATTCTCAAATGGCTAATTAAAATGCTGAAATGTAGTGCGTTTACTGTAAGGTGTCTTAAAACCAATAACCTGAAATGTTAGCCAACTGTACAAAAACACTCACTGATATGAAGTTGTAATGCGTAATATGCCAATAATATGCCAATCAAATAAACAAATAAAATTGTGAGTAAAAGTGTGTTTTATATCAATGGCAGGAAGGCTTTTTTTTTCAATTATACCCTTTATTATTATTACAAAAATAATATTTCACAAGAACAGCAGCATTATTTTCTGGTATGTTATTGTACTATTTCTCAGCTTCACACTCAACTTAATGTTTACATTGTGCATTTATTCTGAATAAGACGATATACTGATTAAGTTGTTTACATAGGTTTTGAATTTGTTTACATGGGTTGTTTATTCACCTTTTTCGTTCGAATTCCCCATTTACTCTCATGCTACGGTCTGATTAATGACTGCATAAAGAATGTAAAGCACGTGCCGTAAAGTGCTTTGACTGCCATATGCTGCCAGTTGCTCACAAACTAAATAGAGAGTTATAGCCCGATTAAAGTGTCTACACGTATTAAATAATATGACAAAATTCGAAAAATGTTTCACGTGCCTTACAGCAATTTTCTTATCCCAAAAATTGTCTGTGGTCATATTACTGCCGTCTATGTAAACACAGCCACCGTCTGATCTTTAATCACATAATTGACACCACGTGTGGCAGAATTCAGGTGTAGAATCGCGGCACCTCACCGGACCAGGTATAAATCATCCGTGATTACTGTAGCGAGCGCTCGCCCTCACCAGCCAAGTAGCCTCTGGCTCTATATATGGAGATCTATTTATAACCCCCTGTGTCACTACCGCTGCTCTTTGCTGTTTTGCAATACACTGCAAATCTACTTCGTCTCTGTTCTTGTTCTGCTCACCAACCCATCCGTCCTCTGCCGTCGCTGACCAAAACAGCACTAGGCTACTGTCACTCCCAATGTAAATTCCAAGGCCGGAACAAAGGATTATGTTTTGGAAATATACAGGTGGAGTTGAGACCATCTGACAAGTGTTTTAGTTGATGTGCCACATTAAAATTATAGGCCTAGTTGCTGAAATTGCAGAAAGTGCTTGTGGACTGAATCCTGTTTATATATGCAACAGTGCATTATCTGATCAAAATGTACTGCTTGATACTGTTTGTAATTTAAAAAAGGAATAAAACAGGTTTTCAATTTTTTATGAATGTAAAACAAAGGGTAACATCACAGATCTTCAACATTACACAGGTCTGGTGGAGAAAGACATGGAGTAGGAACCACCTCTTCCAAATTTTAAATGCATTTAATATTAATATTAAAGGTGCATTTTGTATCTTTGGTCCTCTGGCGGTTAAAAAACAAAACTGCATGCATTTTGCGGAAGAACATTGTTTTGGTTGTGCTTCTGTGTTGAGCCAATGTTGATTCTTGTTTTATTTACTAAGTCTGTCGCGTTCTCATTTTACCAGCAGACTCTCCTTTGACGTTTTTTTAAAACGGGCGATTCCCTGAGGTTCAAGATTTAGCGGCTCCATGACAACCTTTGTCGCTCGTTAACAACTAATATGCCACTCCCACACCATACACGCATCAAAGTAATTACGGATATGACGAGACACGCACGGGCGAGTGACGTACAGTCAGGTCTAAAATATAAACACGTATAACAGGCTTACCATAGTGAATCAGGGTAAGACAAAAACATGTTTTGGAAGAAGGATTGATGATGGATTGATGTATTGAATTTTTTTTTTTTTTTTTTACAAAACAGTTACATTGTGTGCCTTTAATATTTATGTATTTAAATACTTTGTTATGATTACGAAGACATATTATAGAAATTGTAGCAATAATACATTATTAATGTATAATTATGCATTTATTTAATTTCCATCTTATTTTTAATACATTTTATTATGAGTAATATGCTTGTACACTAATACAACCTCTCTGTCTCCTTGCAGTTGTCTCTCTCTCACCTATCCTAAAAGCAAAAGTGTGAAAATAAATGTATTGCAAAATCGAACATCTTCAGATGATAACAAATTCCCAAAAAACAATTTGCATGTCTGAGAAGATATAACATATTTGTAAATTTCATAAATCAGCGAAGACAGAAGTAATTTTTCTGGTTTTATGTTATAATATGCATTAAAAATGATGGGTAACACAGCGCATTCCTCCAAAGACTGCATAAATAACACACATTTAATAAAGGTTTGATGTTCTTTCATTTTTTGCAAAATAAAAAGAAGAATAAAATCTTTTCAATTTCAGCCAGTTCTTTTGCAGAATAGGTCACGGGACTTTTTGTGTGTCAGGGAAAGAGAAAAGAAGAAGAAAAAAATCACAAGGGAAAATTACCTGACTTAATGCTTGTGGCAGCCTGTAATTTATGAGAATTTTTCATGAAAGCTCTGAGGTTAAGTAGGCAGGCAGGCAGGCCTTCTCAGTTCTGGTATTGACGTGTTTCTCCACTCACAATGAGTGACTAAAATGGCAGTTCCTTTATGGACCGTCCATGCAGTTACTTCAGAACATCTGCACATCTCCCTTAAGCCTTTTAAAATACATCAAGTCTCAAAAGTAATATTCAAGACAGGGAAAAAGAGAAAAGGCCGGAGACAGAAGAGAAAACAGAAAAGTGGGGGTAATTTCTTAAGTGCTCTTAGACTGAAAGGCAAGTTTTGTCTTACATCTAAAATTAGACTACAGGAAAACGGTAGATGACATCAGTAGAGGTCAGTAGAGGGTGCGAGGAGGACGTGAAAAGGTCAGTGTTTAATCTGAGCCTGAAACACAAAGGTCAAACTCTGAGGTCCCATATGGCATTAGAAACAACAAAATACCTCCTGTTGGCTTATTTAAATGAACAGTTTTTTGCAATTCCACCGAATGTTTTTTTTAATTCCACCACTAACAATCCATCTCTATGCACTTCTTTACACCAAAATATCAGGCTATGATCTGCCATTTATTTGCAACAGGCCTTAAATTATCCATCTTGGTCAAATTCTGTAAAACAATTATTATGAGGTAAAAATACATTTTCAATTTCAAAAGCAAGTGAATGATTATAGCAGACAAACAAATTTCTTCATTATCTATTACTGTAGTTAGATTACAGTTCTTATTTTTTGTTTTTCATATTTTCAAGGTAATATTTAAAGAAAGAATAGATATAGATAGATACACAAATAAATTCATATTTAAATAAATACATAAATACATAAATTCATAATAAATAAATCCTTAAACAAATGCATAAATAAACAATCGAACAATAAAAATAAAATAAAAAATGTATAAATAAAAAATGC
Source organism: Leuciscus leuciscus (assembly GCF_965113295.1). Classification (NCBI taxonomy): domain Eukaryota; kingdom Metazoa; phylum Chordata; class Actinopteri; order Cypriniformes; family Leuciscidae; genus Leuciscus; species Leuciscus leuciscus. The sequence goes on along the minus strand of NC_138726.1, from coordinate 49,612,525 downwards.
ATAAATAAATGAATACATAAACAAATGCATAAAAAATCAGTGCTTAAATACACAAATTCATGATAAATGCTTAAATGCATAAACAAATTAACAAAGGAATAAAAATACACAAACAAGTAATAAAAATAATGTGCAAATAAGAATCACATATAAGCTTAAACAATATTAAACAAACAAAATACATGCTTAAACGAATAAATGCATAAACACATAAATAAACATAAATAAATGCTTAAATAAATACACTGATTCGTAATAAATAATCCCTTAAATGCATAAAAAAAAATCGGTATAGGTAAAAAAATAAGTACACACATGCTTTACAGTAATAAATCATAAATAGATGCATAAACGCTTGAACAAACAAACAAACAAAAAAATAAAAACTTGTCAGCAGTGGTCAAACAACTGGCACACATGAAACATCAAGCTGTGGTGCCTGTGTGGGATACATGGGTTTGATTCTGGCCTGCATTCCAGATCCCATTCCCTTCTGTTTGAAAATGATCAAGACAAGCATCTCAAGCGCAATGGGACACATTTTTCCACTAAGCAACTGGGATGTAAGGTTGCTGGTTTAATCCCTGTAAGAACCATTGTGATTTTGAGAAAGGTACTTAAAGGGATACTCCACTTTTTTGGGAAAAATAGTTAAACAGTTGAGTTTTACCGTTTTCGAATCCATTCAGCCGATCTCCGGGTCTAGTGGTACCACTTTTAGCATAGCTTAGCATAGATCATGTGTTAATTGAATCGGACAGGACCATTAGCATCTCTCTCAAAAAAATGACCAAAGAGTTTCGATATTTTTCCTATTTAAAACTTGACTCTTCAGTTACATTGTGTACTAAGACCGACGGAAAATGAAAAGTTGCGATTTTCTAGGCTGATATGGCTTGGAACTATACTCTCATTCCTGCGTAATAATCAAGAAACTTTGCTGCCGTACCATGAGTCCAGCAGGCGTAATGTTATGACGCAGCGCCTGAAAATAGTCGACCCTATAGTCTACCGAGCTGGGGACTATTTTCAGGCGCTGCGTCATATCATTACCTAAGTTTTAAATAGGAAAAATATCGAAACTCTTTGGTCATTTTTTTGAGAGAGATGCTAATGGTCCTGTCCGATTCAATGATCTATGCTAAGCTATGCTAAAAGTGGTACCGCCAGACCCGGAGATCGGCTGAAAGGATTCGAAAACAGTAAAACTCAACTGTTTAACTCTGGGGGAGTTGTAAAATGAGCCTATTTCCAAAAGAGTAAAGAGTATCCCTTTAACCTCAGGTTGCTCTGAGTGGATTGCCTTTGTAAGTGTACTGTAATGTGAAGTGGGGAAAGAGTCTACTTTATCACTAATTACCAACAAGATCATTCCTATTGTTTGTGATCAGGTTCATTCACTTCTTTATCATAGACTTTTAGCTCTCATCACTTCAGTGAAGCTGGATTAATGAGACAGACAAAAACAAGTTTAATCCTGTTACTGCATCTTGTTATCTGACAGCAGAAAGGATCAATGAGGCTAAGGATGTGTTTGGGTTACGCTGGACCCATGATCAGATGTGTTTGGTCTGAAGCTTGTATGAGGTCGGGAGAGTAAGTTGAGCCATGGCAGGGGGGAGCATCCGTGCACATATGTCTCCTGAGCCACAATTATTATCAAAACCAATTATCCAAGGAAAATGACCACCTACTAGACTTTGCCCACTTCACTACCAGCAGTTGCTTTGAATATTTTGTGACCTCAAGTTGATGCCCTATACCAAACCAATGACTGTTCATATGAAATCACAACATATCAAAAAGGGCAGTCAAACAAAGAGAGCTACTGTACGTGTGTATGGAACTGTAATGAGAGACTGATTTTAGACGTTTAATGCGGTAAAAAAAATCATAAAAAAAAGAACAAATGTTTCTGTGAAACTGTACACACAAATTTCCAAAATTACTGTAAATGGTACTGTATATAAAATCTTCTGTAATACTTTATAAGATCACATTTGTGAACAGTTAATTAGCTATCATGAACTAACAATGAGCAATATATTTCTTACAGCATTTAATAGTCGTTGTTAATGTAATATTAATAAAAATACAATTGTTCATGTTAGTTCGCAGTGCATTACAGTAATATATGGAATCTTATTGTAAAGTGTTACCAAATCTTCCAAATACCAGATTGTAAAATACGCTGGTTCCAAAATACTGTTTTGAAGAAAAAAAAGAAAAAAAAATCTGTGATTTTAACAGGATTTGTGTATTAATTATATTGGATTTGTGTACTGTATGAGTAATCAAACTGCTACAACCACATTTTAATTACAGTAATGAAGCAAAACACATCCATTATGAAGTCTACAACAGTCCACATGCTCAATGCTCGAGTGTTTTGATAAGGTGGCTTGAGTCTTAAAGCTGAGGGTAGATAGATAGATAGATAGATCGATAGATCGATCGATCGATAGATCGATCGATCGATCGATCGATAGATAGATAGATAGATAGATAGATAGATAGATCGATAGATCGATAGATCGATAGATCGATAGATCGATAGATCGATAGATAGATAGATAGATAGATTTATTTAAGACCATGTCAGCATCTAAGGCTATTTTCATGGCAAAAATTATATTACAAAAATACAAATATCATATAAATACAATAAAACCAAGCAAACAAACACAAAAAGTCATATTATATTATTATACTTTTTTATTTTTTTATTAACATATGATAAAGCTGAGGTAAAAGAGCTCTACAATGGTTTGAAGAAAAACAGCACAATCCAGTCTAAGACTGATACAAATGTTAATAAACATCAAACCAGAGCAGATACAAGATCTGGCTGCTTAGAGTTTAAAATAAACTTCATCTAGAGGAAGATGCCAGGACACTGCATGTGATTTGTTTTGGCCTCCAAAGATGGATGGCAGAAGTAGATTTTGGACTCGGAGCGATATAATTTATTGCTCACTTTCCTTTGCTGAACATTCTGAAAACATCCAATGTTGCTTAACAAAGCCAAAAATATATTGAGCAGACTAAACTTGATGGATTTTAAAACAAATTAAAGCATGTTACCCACTATGAATGTGAAGTATACTTGGCGAGCACACATTCAATGTTAAGATACTGAAATGGTTAAGACAGCATACTTTCTTTTTACCGAGGACAAGGTTAAACCTTAATATGTTTGCACAAGATGAATACAATAACTTGAACTCATGAACTGAAGAAACTAAAAGCTTTTTTTCTGCATTGACCTCAAGATTTTACCATCCGATGACTGTAGATAACGACCTCGAAGGGAAAATGATGGAGTACATTCACATGTGTTTTGTCCACACAAGTATCTTGACCCCGGGACCCTAAAAGGCTTAACCTCTGACCTCTAACATTGGAAAAGCACTTATTGCCTTCTGATAATCAAAATGCATTGTTGTTGAGTGGCGTGGGGTTCAATTGCCATGAGGTAAGAGTGCCTGAAATACATCTAAAGAAAAAACTGCAACCTGCATGAAATTACATGCTTAGAGGTGAGGTCACTTTCGAGAGGGACACAGATGGCACAGCAACGGCACTAAAGCCTTCAGCTCTTCACTGGAGCACCCAACTCCATGCCAAGAAAAATGCCAAGAAAAACCTTGAGGACACAATGGCAGGAAAACATGGGTGGGCAAAATGGCTTCTGGGATACGGCAGTAATATAATGGAATGATGAATCCCCCCTGCGCTTTTTAGTTTGTTAAATAGACACGTTTGAGAACGGGTTTTATTATATTAATAATATAGAATATATTATTAATATAAAATGGCTTCTGGGATACGAACTCTAGATGTCTGTTTGTACTACATTAATATGTACTATACTCACAAAATATTATATATTATTATATATTATATAGGGCTGGGGGAATTAACGCGTTAATCTTTGCGATTAATTTGAAATGTTTAACGCGTAAAAAAAAAAATAACGCAATTGACGCAGCACTTTTTTTTTTTTGCCTCGTTTTAATGATTTCCTGTTGCGTCTGCTATTAAAAAGACCGAAATATGCCGTCCCGCCCCTCCATGTTCGGCGGTCAGGTTTCATTCTCGGGCAGCTTTCATGAGCGGGTCTTTTCCGCTCGGTATGTGCGTCGCGCTCTGTGCTCCGCGGGCGCGCGCGCGTGAGTGTGTGTGTGTGTGTGTGTGTGTGTCGGTCGGTCGGCACGCTCTGTGCTCCGCGCGCGCGCGTGCGTGTGTGTGTGTGTGTGTGTGTGTGTGTGTGTGTGTGTGTGTGTGTGTGTGTGTGTGTCGGCTCGCTCTGTCGTTAATGGCCCAGCAGCGGCGAGCTCTCCGTTCCGTGTGTGTGTGTGTGTGTCGGCGGCTCTGTCGTTAACGGCCCAAAGGCTTCAATCATGTACTAAGCACTGGAAAAGTAAAGTCCACTCAAGTAACGTGAAATTTCTCTGTTGACTTCTGTTTGCTGAGCTGGTATAGCCATGCTGGGCAACAATGGTAAAATGACCTGGGCCGGGTTTCCCCATAACGATGTATCTTAGCTCTTAAGAGAGCTTTCTACGTGCAAGGTTACGAACGCTCGCAGCAATTCCACGAGCGTTTCCCAAAAATGCACTTAACATGAACGCGCGAGAACGCGCTCTACGTGCTACTTAAGAGTCGCTGTCCATTCGCGAAGTGCTGAAATATAACCTTATATGGAATCGTATTCTGAACGTTTAACCTAATAATTGTCATCTGTTGTGGATAAGCAATCAAGACAAGTCTATATAAAGCACCTACAGGCGGAGGCACTGACAAAATGGCTGAAAAAAAAGAAGAAGAAAAGATACCTTTCAAAAAAGATGAAATGAATGTCCTTTTAGAGGAGATAGAGCGAAACAAAGATGTAATTTTTAACAGATTTAAAGGATCTCTTTTATTTATTTTTTGTTCATTCATTTAATTTTGATTAAAATTATTAGATTAAATTATTTCAATTTTTTTGTTTTGTTTTCTGACCTTTTTAATTATTTAATTTATACATTAATTTAACCAACAACAAAAAAGAGTAATAAAGAGTACAATAAAGTACAATCAAAACCTTATATTATAATCACATTGCATTTGAATAAAGTTAAAGGTGTAATCTGCCGGTTGTCCTGCAGGTGTCCTCATAAATCTGTCTTCTTACGATGCACTTGGGGATGTACGATTACTCCAGAGCACTCGTAGATCTACGAAGATTTTCAAGTGCTACTTAAGCTACGATGCCTTTGGGAAACAGACCAGGGCCGGGTTTCCCGATAACGATGTATCTTAGCTCTTAAGAGCGCTTTCTACGTGCAAGGTTACGAACGCTCGCAGCAATTCCACGAGCGTTTCCCAAAAATGCACTTAACATGAACGCGCGAGAATGCGCTCTACGTGCTACTTAAGAGTCGCTGTCCATTCGTGAAGTGCTGAAACATAACCTTATATGGAACGTTTAACCTAATAATTGTCATCTGTTGTGGATTAGCAATCAAGACAAGTCTATATAAAGCACCTACAGGCGGAGGCACTGACAAAATAGCTAAAAAATAAAATAAAAAATAAAGATTCCTTTCAAAAAGATGAAATTGATGTCCTTTTAGAGGAGATAGAGTGAAACAAAGATGTAATTTTTAACAGATTAAAAGGATTTCTTTTATTTATTTTTTGTTCATTCTTTTAATTTTGATTAAAATTATTAGATTAAATTATTTCTATTTTTTGTTTTGTTTTCTGACCTTTTTAATTATTTAATTTATACATTAATTTAACCAACAACAAAAAAAGAGTAATAAAGTGTACAATAAAGTACAATCAAACCTTATATTATAATCACATTGCATTTGAATAAAGTTAAAGGTGTAATCTGTCGGTTGTCCTGCAGGTGTCCTCATAAATCTGTCTTCTTACGATGAACTTGGTGATGTACGATTACTCCAGAGCACTCGTAGATCTACGAAGATTTTCAAGTGCTACTTAAGCTACGATGCTTTTGGGAAACAGACCGTAATATTAAGATCAGTCGTACGATCGTTTTTACGATCAACTTAGGCTTACGATGCTTTTGGGAAACGCAGCCCTGGACATTTTGTGGAAATCTTAATGGAAATTTCTAGAGTGAATGAAAATCTTTGTAGTTATTCCACTCAGCTCTTTTGTTATTGTTTTAATGAGTGAAATCTCTGGTATTATTAAGAATCTTTATTTATTAATGATGAATGGCGTGAAGTGACAATTCATAAAGGACATCACTGTTGTAGTGTATACAATACATCATATCTTTAGGGTGGATAATTTCTGGTCTCTAAATCTGTTGTTGTTGTTTTTTGGTGTGCCATGTTTTATCATCTGCCAGGTGAAAGTCTGGGGCTGGATTCATGGAAAAAGTCATGTCACACTGTGGCACATAATCATGACCGATCCCTGTTTACATTATCCATGATTGGTGTCACTGTACTCGTGCTAATACGTATTACAGTATATGTCGCTACACTGTAATATCTAATTAGTTAGATATTAACTAATATTATATTAACTAGGGGGGAGATAAGGAGATACCAGTTAAAAATAATTTTATTCGTATGAATGTTTTGTGAATCCTGTCCCTGATTGCTAAAAGTACCAGCATTTCTTGCCTCAACAAGCTGCATAATTAAACATATCTCAGTATTAGCAACAGCAAACACCATTAAGTATGAGACATGAAAACCTGTAACAAGCGAAATATACGTACATAGCACAGCCAGCTGAAGGGACACATTGGTCATCCCAACCACATTCTCAGAGATGCAGGTCAGAACAAATCCGTTGTCGTCTCTGCTCACGTTGACCAGCGTCAGGTTGATGGAGTGAAATGTTGGGCCAGTAGACATTCGACTGGAGGGCAGACGAGAAACATTATGCTGTGGTTAGATTGAAAATAAGGTTAGAGAGTTTGTTTGGTGTGGGATGAATGGCGCTCACCTGGTGCGTGTTGATGGAGTGAAGGCCGTTCACAGTCCAGTCCACCTCAGGTAACGGAGAACCAGAGCCGTTACAGCTGAGCATCACGTTATCGCCCTCCAACACAGTGAGGTTACTGTGGGCAACGCTGATATCTGGCAGGTCTAGATCAGAGCAAGGACTTTTAAGTCTATGCGTTCATTGCTTTCTTAAAAGAATAGTTTAAGGCAAAATACTAAATCGGCAACAACATACTTTTTTTTTACCATGTTTTACCACCAGTTCATAATTAGCTAATTAACATGGTATATTGTGTAAACATTTTGTTTGTTAATACCAAAGCGTAACAATTAGTGTACTGTAAGCTATAGCTAGCATATAATTTATTTGTAAGATAATGCCATGTTTTTTGATGATATACTATTATTTATACTATATTGTGCTGCTCTTTACTTCAGTTTTCCTCTAAGGTAAAATAGTAGGGTGTCTGCTATGTTATAAAAGCATCTACATCAGTGTTGCTATAATTTCCTAAAATTCAATGAAAAACTTACTTTGGCAAATAAATAGGTTTAAGGTACTAAAATGACTAAAACAGAAGTAAAAATAAATAAAAGATCAATAGAATTTTTTTTATCAAATAATAATTTACAAAAGCACAACTAAAATACTGAAACTTTACTTTTATTTATATATTTTCAGTTTGAATTTGTTTAATTCAAAAATATTTCAATAATTCAATACATTTCAGTAAAATTTTATTCAGTAAATACAATTTTACTGAAATGTATAATGTAATACTAAAATGCTTATTGTAATCATTTAGGGTGAACCTTAACCCCCAAATATGCATGGTTTATATCCTGGCAGTTCATGTTTTTTTTTTGTTTTTTTTTTGTTTTTGGCATACAAATGTTTTTAGCAAAAATATGCATGATGTTTTGATGTGTATCCAAATATGTTTGCATGACAAAACTCTTCTACAATTTCCTTGAATATACGAGGACATTGTTCGAAAACCTTACCCCACTCCCCCCAATTCTGTATCATAATGTTAGATAAGCATTGCATCATACAAGTAATATAATCTTATATAATAATTCGTATTGCATGCTTGGCCTACAGTTGTATTATTTATGAAGAAAGATGTCTTACCACAGTGGGCAATGCTCATTGATCTCAGGCGAATCTTGTATGCGCCGTTCTTGCAGTAGAGTTGCTGGGTGTGCAGGCCGGCTTCACCTCGCAGCTGCCAGAGCTGAATCCATCGAATCTCACAGCCGCAGTCGAAGACGACTCCCTCCAACCTCCTGCGTCAACAACACACAGCTAACGGTAGTTACACAATCCCCAAACTCAGAGCTAGGCATGCAAAATCAGTCAATCTTTGTCTGCCCTGGTTGAAAACAACAGTTTTGTGACACTATCTCCAGGGTGGTGTGAAATAGTGACCCAGGATGATTACTAAAAGGTAGGCTTCCCACTTGGGGAGATCCATAAGCAATCCCCATCATTCCCTTGAGTAACACACAAAACCATGGGCTGCTCCAGAGGGACTGTTTTGTTGCCTGTTTTGAAAAAAGCGCCTGCTAAATGACTATTTATTTAGCCTTGCATGACATGCGTTGCACACAACCATTTTGTCAGCTGCATATTTTTAGATGTCACATACATGATGCATAACATAAACAACATTCAAAGCACAGACATTTACATTTCAAAGCTGTAAAACTGGCAACTGCAAAAATATCTGAATTCCCATTCCCAGCAGCGACATTGTAGATTGTTACTAAAACAATATGTATTTATGAGATCAGTAAATGTAGTAAAGTTTAAGCAAAAATAAGTAAAATTTTTAAAAAGGCATTCTCTGAAGGCAAGTTTGAATAGCTTCCAGATGTTTGTTTTGTTTTTAGTATATTCCAATTCAGATTTCCACAAAAATGTGAAGCAGTACAACTGTTTTCAACATTGCTAATAATAAGAAATCTTTCTTGAGCAGCAAATCAGCATATTAGAGTAATTTCTGAAGGATCATGTGACACTGAAGACTGGAGTAATGATGCTGAAAATGCAGCTTTTTCCATCACAGGAATATATTACATTTGAAAATATATTCAAATAGAAAACAGTTATTTTAAATTGTAATAATATTTCACAATATTACTGTTTTTCAGCTTTGGTGAGCATTAGAGACTTCTTAAAAAAAAAATTTTATTTAAAAATAATTTACTCAATCTTTTCTACGGTAGTGAAAATATAGTTCCAGTCCTGGGTGCATCATTATTTGATGTGCATAGAAAATATAATCATTGACCTGACATAGCATGTTTCTATATTTATTAAATATTTATATTTACATATATAATATATTATAAAAATATATAATAGAATTTCTCTTCTAAAAATTGCACATTATGCTGACAAATGAGTATGTGTGATATTTGACAAAGCTGAGCGGACATAGATTACTGGAACAATACAACATTTCACTTCTTGAAAAACACAGTCGCAGTAGCTGAATGGAAAGAAAAATGAGGCGCTCACAACGTGATGAACTGTATATCATTACCCACAGGCTTTGATCTCAGCGTGAAACTTTAGTCCATTAATCTGTATACTCGGGTTAGGAAATACACTACTGTATGTTTTCAGAGCCCTTCATTATTTTGCAAATCCCTTTCTGCAAACCTCCAAGAGTCAGGTCATCCACAGGAAGAAATTCATCTGTACGACATGGATTGAGCCGACAGTTACAATGGCCAAAGTGATGTAAAGAATGTATTTCTGAGAGAAATGTGAAACTGAGTCTAACTACAACAAAAAAGACGTGTTTTTTTTTCTAAGTAATTATATGTGCTTTGAGCTTAAACTCAGGCATCATTTTCGCTGCCAAGAATAAACCAGCGGCGGCCAACGGGGGGGCATGACTATCATCAACGATGATTGACAGCCTATAACATGATTATGCACACTGATGAGGTTTAGTTGTGTGTGTGCACCTGAAAGCTATTGAGGAATGAAATTGTAAAATGCAAAGAAATTCTTCTGAATCGAATGGGATCATTTCCATTTGAAGAATAAAACAAAACACGGAGGTGCTCTAACACAGCGGGTCTAAACTGGTTTTGCTTCAGAATCCAGATTTTGCATTAAGTGGAGACCCAACATACTTCCAAAATTAAAATAAAATATTAAAAAAAATTATTAAAAAAATTAACATTCAAATGTATTTCCCCAGCTGTCATCAGACCATACCTGTGACCCACTAGTTGAGAACCAGTACTAAAGGATAAAGTCTAAATGATTTTTCCAAACCCATGGGCTGATATGATATTACAATGACTGTTAGGATGGATTCACTGGGTCTGAAAATCAATAATGCCTGTGAATCTCATCAAGCTTTGAAGATTACACCATTATTACAGCACCACAGCAACATAACTGATACCAATCTACTCCATTATTCTCCATAATACATGCAATTTGTTCAGTGAAGTTCAAATTTGTTTGGTAACAAAGGATATTCAGTGAAAATAAATGCTATTTATCCAGTTGTTCTTTTTTTTGCCTTTTCTTCCATTGCAGAGATGAAGCATCCATTTCATTTAAAAGCATTTTTAAATAAAATAGTTAATAATACTGTATGTATATACACTCACCTAAAGGATTATTAGGAACACCTGTTCAATTTCTCATTAATGCAATTATCAAATCAACCAATCACATGGCAGTTGCTTCAATGCATTTAGGGGTGTGGTCCTGGTCAAGACAATCTCCTGAACTCCAAACTGAATGTCAGAATGGGAAAGAAAGGTGATTTAAGCAATTTTGAGCATGCCATGGTTGTTGGTGCCAGACGGGCCGGTCTGAGAATTTCACAATCTGCTCAGTTACTGGGATTTTCACGCACAACCATTTCTAGGGTTTACAAAGAATGGTGTGAAAAGGGAAAAACATCCAGTATGCGGCAGTCCTGTGGGCGAAAAATGCCTTGTTGATGCTAGAGGTCACAGGAGAATGGGCCGACTGATAGAAGAGCAACTTTGACTGAAATAACCACTCGTTACAACCGAGGTATGCAGCAAAGCATTTGTGAAGCGACAACACGCACAACCTTGAGGCGGATGGGCTACAACAGCAGAAGACCCCACCGGGTACCACTCATCTCCACTACAAATAGGAAAAAGAGGCTACAATTTGCACGAGCTCACCAAAATTGGACAGTTGAAGACTGGAAAAATGTTGCCTGGTCGGATGAGTCTCGATTTCTGTTGAGACATTCAGATGGTAGAGTCAGAATTTGGCGTAAACAGAATGAGAACATGGATCCATCATGCCTTGTTACCACTGTGCAGGCTGGTGGTGGTGGTGTAATGGTGTGGGGGATGTTTTCTTGGCACACTTTAGGCCCCTTAGTGCCAATTGGGCATCGTTTAAATGCCACGGCCTACCTGAGCATTGTTTCTGACCATGTCCATCCCTTTATGACCACCATGTACCCATCCTCTGATGGCTACTTCCAGCAGGATAATGCACCATGTCACAAATCTCGAATCATTTCAAATTGGTTTCTTGAACATGACAATGAGTTCACTGTACTAAAATGGCCCCCACAGTCACCAGATCTCAACCCAATAGAGCATCTTTGGGATGTGGTGGAACGGGAGCTTCGTGCCCTGGATGTGCATCCCACAAATCTCCATCAACTGCAAGATGCTATCCTATCAATATGGGCCAACATTTCTAAAGAATGCTTTCAGCACCTTGTTGAATCAATGCCACGTAGAATTAAGGCAGTTCTGAAGGCGAAAGGGGGTCAAACACAGTATTAGTATGGTGTTCCTAATAATCCTTTAGGTGAGTGTATATATACAGTATATATAAGGATAAATTCAAACTTACCTATACAAATGCACCTGTATATACACTGAACAAAATTATAAATGCAACACTTTTGTTTTTGCCCCCATTTTTCATGAGCTGAACTCAAAGATCTAAGACTTTTTCTATGTACACAAAAGGCCTATTTCTCTCATATATTGTTTACAAATCTGTCTAAATCTGTGTTAGTGAGCACTTCTCCTTTGCCGAGATAATCCATCCACCTCACAGATGTGGCATATCAAGATGCTGATTAGACAGCATGATTATTGCACAGGTGTGCCTTAGGCTGGGCATAATAAAAGGCCACTCTAAAATGTGCAGTTTTATCACATAGCACAATGCCACAGATGTCGCAAGTTTTGAGGGAGCGTGCAATTGGCATTCGGACTGCAGGAATGTCCACCAGAGCTGTTGCCCGTGAATTGAATATTAATTTATCTACCATAAGCTGTCTCCAAAGGCATTTCAGAGAATTTGGCAGTAAATCCAACCGGCCTCACAACCGGAGACCACGTGTAACCACACCAGCTCAGGACCTCCACATCCAGCATCTTCACCTCCAAGATCGTCTGAGACCTGCCGCCCCGACAGCTGCTGCAACAATCGGTTTGCATAACCAAAGAATTTCTGCACAAACTGTCAGAAACCGTCTCAGGGAAGCTCATCTGCATGCTCATCGTCCTTATTGGGGTCTCGACATGACTGCAGTTCGTCGTCGTAACCGACTTGAGTGGGCAAATGCTCACATTCAGTGGCCTGTGGCACTTGGGAGAAGTGTTCTCTTCACAGATGAATCCCGGTTTTCACTGTACAGGGCAGATGGCAGACAGCGTGTATGGCCTCGTGTGGGTGAGCGGTTTGCTGATGTCAACGTTGTGGATCGAGTGGCCCATGGTGGCGGTGGGGTTATGGTATGGGCAGGCGTATGTTATGGACAATGAACACAGGTGCATTTTATTGATGGCATTTTGAATGTACAGAGATACCGTGACGAGATCCTGAGGCCCGTTGTTGTGCCATTCATCCACGACCATCACCTCATGTTGCAGCATGATAATGCAAGGCCCCATGTTGCAAGGATCTGTACACAATTCCTGGAAGCTGAAAACATCCCAGTTCTTGCATGGCCAGCATACTCACCGGACATGTCACCCATTGAGCATATTTGGGATGCTCTGGATCAGCGAATACAACAGCGTGTTCAAGGTCCTGACAATATCCAGAAACTTCGCACAGCCATTGAAGAGGAGTGGACCAACATTCCACAGGCCACAATCAACAACCTGATCAACTCTATGCGAAGGAGATGTGTTGCACTGCGTGAGGCAAATGGTGGTCACACCAGATACTGACTGGTTTTCGGGCCAAAGGAGAAGTGCTCACTAACACAGATTTAGACAGATCTGTGAACAATATTTGAGAGAAATAGGCCTTTTGTGTACATAAAAAAAGTCTTAGATCTTTGAGTTCAGCTCATGAAAAATGGGGGCAAAAACAAAAATGTTGCGTTTATAATTTTGTTCAGTGTATATAAATACACATATAGATAAATATATATAGATAAATTCAAAATATTTTATATAAAAATGCTTTTGGAATTGAAGAAAATGGAAAAAATGACAAAGAAAAGCACAACAACTGGATAAATTGCATTTATTTTCACTTTATTTACATTCATTTATTTTCAAATCGGTTTCATGGCCGGTAAAAAATATTTATGGCTGGTAAATTTGATTAAGTCTGTATGGCAACAAGTTAGTTTTAGGCCTGGATATGTGTATACTGTACAGTATATATATATATATATATATATATATATATACACATATCCAGGCCTAAAACTTAGTTTTAGTTTTGGAGTTTTTGATAAATATTCATCTGCTCCTACATTATAGTGAAAATCTATGGAAACATTTCTGAATTTTACTTTTTTTTAATCTAATTGGCAATAATGAATGTTTTGCTGAATGAGTGGGAAAAAAACACACCCTTTGAGCAAAGTAAATACATATTTTGTGTCATATACTTTTTAATAAAAGGAACTGTCATTTCATCCTAGTAATGCTGTCAAAACTAAAGTCTAAAAAATAGTGAGCTATAATTTATAACCGCCAGCCCATCTTGATGTCACTTCCTTTGTAAAAAGGAAGTACTTACTCTGATAGAGGAGACACTAAGAACTTATGCTAATTAAATAAGTCTGCAAATGTTTGTGTACTAAGTGTCCTTGAAGACAATGACTTTGTCGGATATATTGCAATGCAGTCTTTCATTTTCATTTTAAGTGCAGTTTAACCATATGATCAATCATTTTGATGACACATCATGCCAGTGGTGAATGTCACTCTCAGATAATACAGAGCAGCAAGTGAACTCAGAAACATAATTTCAAATGGACACATCATGCATATTGTTTTAATAATCCCAGACTTTTAAAAGGATAGTTGACCCAAAAATAAAAGTTCTGTCATCGTTTACTCACCCTCATGTTGTTCCAAACCTGTAGACTTTCTGCTGCGGAGCACAAAAGAAGATAGTTTGAAGAACGTTGGGGTCTAAACAACATTGGGACCCATTGATTTCCATTAAATGGAAAACAACAACCAAGACATTTTATTTTTATATTTCTTCTGGAGCAATATGTAGGTCTGTAAATGATGACAGAATGATCATTTTTGGGTGAATTATCCCTTTTAATGTCTGTAATTATTGTCTTGCAACTATCCCTTTAACATTGCAAACTTAAAAACAGCATATGTATATGTCCTGTTGAATTTTAGCTGTCAGTATACGGTCATTGTTTTGAAGATGCTTGTGACAGTAAAGATATGATGTATTGTATACACTACAACAGTGATGTCCTTTATGAATTGTCACTTCACGCCATTCATCATTAATAAATAAAGATTCTTAATAATACCAGAGATTTCACTCATTAAAACAATAACAAAAGAGCTGAGTGGAATAACTACAAAGATTTTCATTCACTCTAGAAATTTCCATTAAGATTTCCACAAAATGTCCAGGGCTGCGTTTCCCAAAAGCATCGTAAGCCTAAGTAGTTCGTAAAAACGATCGTACGACTGATCTTAATATTACGGTCTGTTTCCCAAAAGCATCGTAACTTAAGTAGCACTTGAAAATCTTCGTAGATCTACGAGTGCTCTGGAGTAATCGTACATCACCAAGTTCATCGTAAGAAGACAGATTTATGAGGACACCTGCAGGACAACCGACAGATTACACCTTTAACTTTATTCAAATGCAATGTGATTATAATATAAGGTTTGATTGTACTTTATTGTACACTTTATTACTCTTTTTTTGTTGTTGGTTAAATTAATGTATAAATTAAATAATTAAAAAGGTCAGAAAACAAAACAAAAAATAGAAATAATTTAATCTAATAATTTTAATCAAAATTAAATGAATGAACAAAAAATAAATAAAAGAAATCCTTTTAATCTGTTAAAAATTACATCTTTGTTTCACTCTATCTCCTCTAAAAGGACATTAATTTCATCTTTTTGAAAGGAATCTTTTTTTTTTCTTTTTTTTTTAGCTATTTTGTCAGTGCCTCCGCCTGTAGGTGCTTTATATAGACTTGTCTTGATTGCTAATCCACAACAGATGACAATTATTAGGTTAAACGTTCCATATAAGGTTATGTTTCAGCACTTCACGAATGGACAGCGACTCTTAAGTAGCACGTAGAGCGCATTCTCGCGCGTTCATGTTAAGTGCATTTTTGGGAAACGCTCGTGGAATTGCTGCGAGCGTTCGTAACCTTGCACGTAGAAAGCGCTCTTAAGAGCTAAGATACATCGTTATCGGGAAACCCGGCCCATAATATTAAGATCAGTCGTACGATCGTTTTTACGATCAACTTAGGCTTACGATGCTTTTGGGAAACGCAGCCCTGCTCTGATCACATGCTCTGGAAATAATAGCTTTGTAGGACTATATTTTGTTTTAATAATTAATAAAATAATAATAATAATAATAATCTGTTAAATTGATTATGTTGATTGATTATTGAAAAAGAATAATATATTGATATATTGATGTTTAATATTTTAATATAGGGCTATTTTCTGTTCCCTTTTTTTCCTGTGTTGTTTAATTAGGTGATTCTAAGTTTAAATATTGATGATTACAAGCTTGGGGGAAGCGCAATTAATTGCAATTAATTACAGAAATTGTGCAATTAATTAGTTAATTTTTTTTAATCGATTCCCAGCCCTAATATTATAATAATTAATATGTTTTGCTTTGTTTGCCCCAATAATTCAATAAATTGTAATTTTAAACTTTGTAATAGCTAAACTCTGCAAATAGTAATGATAAAAAAAGTATAATAAAGAATAACAAAAACAATAATCAAAATGAAAAATAACATAAAAAAATGTATAATAAAAATAAATCATTATTTAATTATATAATTATATAATTCGTTATATTTATATAGCGCTTTTCTCGGCACTCAAAGCCTTTTACATATGGACAGGGGAATCTCCTCAACCACCACCAATGTGCAGCATCATGTGACGGCAGACAAACGCCCACCACACATCAGCTTACTGGTGGAGAGGAGACAGAGTGATGAAGCCAATCAGTATATGAGGATGATTAGGAGGCCATGATGATGGGTAGAGGCCAACGGGCAAATTTGGCCAGGATGACGGCGTTAAACCCCTACTCTGTTTTCGAAGAACAACCTGGGATTTTTAATGACCACAGAGAGCCAGGACCTCGGTTTAATGTCTCATCCGAAGGACGGTCATCCAAAGGAAAATGTAAATAAATTAAAAATGTAAATAAATAAATTAAAAATAAAATTAATAAAATTAATATATATATATATTAAAAAAATTAATAAAATATATACATACATAAACAATGGTAGAAATTATTAGACAATCTATCCTTTTATATTGGGTGTCTATGGATTGGCTGAGATACTGCATTGGGTCCCTGGATCTGAAAGGGTAGAAAAGCCTGCGTTAAAAATAAAATGGTTCACTATATGAGATCAAAACACTAATATTAGTATATGGAGTCAATGCTATAGTATCTTTTTGTAAAATATTAGTGTTATCAAATATTGTGATAGAAGAACTATGCAAATGGTATTTCTGGTGCTACTCGATCCGCTCCGAGCAGGATTCAAACCGGGGCGGTCTCCGGCGTGATAGGCGGCCGCGCTAACAAGGACACTAAAGAACACTGTAACGTGCCTCTTAACCGGTAGTGTTATCAAATATTGTGATAACAGAAGCATCATGCAAATGGTATTTCTGGTCTCTATGTAACCGGTCCTACTCGACCCGCTTAGAGGTGCTTTTCCTGTACGACACAACTCGCTGCTTAACTACTATCGTACGACGCATCGTTGAAGAAATCAACTAGCTAGTCACGACTGTTTCCCAATACCGTATTGTCGCTAATTGATAGTTCAACCACGTTGGTTAATGATGTCACACAGGTGGTGGTGTAATAACTACTTTTAATGAATATGTTTGAGATCGAATTAATGCTAGATCTTTTGCTATAAATTACGGACATGGCATCTGAGGACTATTTCTGATTTTTCTCAGTTATTTTGTTTTATTTCCAGATTCAATCGTAGGCTTGTTCTTACATAGAGCAAGTTCGCACATGCGCACTCTTCAGAAATGGTGCTTTAAATATCTTGACAAACTAAAAGACGTAATACAAATAAATCATTATTTAATTATATAATTCGTTATATTTATATAGCGCTTTTCTCTGCACTCAAAGCCTTTTACATATGGACAGGGGAATCTCCCCAACCACCACCAATGTGCAGCATCATGTGACGGCAGCCATATTGTGCCAAACGCCCACCACACATCAGCTTACTGATGGAGAGGAGACAAAGTGATGAAGCCAGTCAGTTTATATGGGGATTATTATTTAGGAGGCCATGATGATGGGCAGAGGCCAATGGGAAAATTTAGCCAGGATGACGGCGTTAAACCCCTACTCTTTTTTTCGAATAACATCCTGGGATTTTTAATGACCACAGAGAGCCAGGACCTCGGTTTAGAAATCAACTAGCTAGTCACGACGCAAATCGGTCGTTCAACCACGTTGGTTACAGTTTTTCTCAGTCGCTTTGGTGCATTTCTCACATCACTATTTACATTTGCACAACAGTTAGTTCAACCTCCACAACATTTAGTCATTTGTGCACATCATAGTAGCAGTTTCTCATTCCTTCCAACAAATTGCAAATGCTTTTGGACATGCATCAGTTGCTTTCATACAACTCTGCTGTTTTATAACATTATCATTTGCTTATGTCATGTCAGTCAAAAATAACTATACTTGTGAATGCTGAATAGTCATTCCATATAAAACTAATAGTCCTCATCTCATTGCTTGAGTCATTACATACAAAAATGTTGAACTAGTTGTCAAAATCTAGCAAAAAGCAAGACCCTTTCTCTTTTTCTGATTGCAAGAGATGATATTCGCTGTGATATAGATGAAATTATGTGGCCAGACAGAGAGGAATGTCTGGATGTGCATGAATGATTACAGTACTATGTATGTTGTATGTTCAGTTCCAATATGTACTGCAATATTGTTTACAGTTGTGCACAGCTCTACCCAACACTGTAAAAAAAAATTACATCCCCAAGTCAAAAATTTCTAGTGACTGATAACATCTAAATTTTTCAATTAGTCTGACGTATTATTTCTCATTTAACCAATGTTACTGTAACAGACTATTGCAACAAAAAATTGCACTTGGGCCAATTTACTGTAAAAATGTAGATGTGGCCAGTCACTAGAAAATTTTGACTTGGAGAGGTTAGAAATTTTTTACAGTGAAAATACTGTAAAAGTGACACGCTTTTGCAGGTTATCAACTAGGTTTTGCAGTTTGTACTAATTGTTTTGAGAACTGCATTAACTGTTGTGCAAATGTAAATAGTGATGTGAGAAATGCACCAAAGCGACTGAGAAAAACTGTAATGATGTCACGCAGGTGGTGGTGTAATAACTACTTTTAATGAATACGTTTGAGATCGAATACATTTTTCTCAGTTATTTTGTTTTATTTCCAGATTCAATCATAGGCTTGTTCTTATGTAGAGCACGTTCGCACATGCACACTCTTCAAAAAAGGTGCTTTAAATCTCTTGACAAACTAAAAGACGTAAATGACGTGTATGTATTCAAAATAAGAGAAACAGATTGTACTGAATGTCAGCTTGCTTATTTTGCTCAAGATAAGGATTTATTGAGTCCACATTTCATGCAAAAAAGAAACTATGCTTCTAACCACAGGTTGAGAGCTGTCGTTCCAGCCACACAACTTTGCGATGCTGTTTGCGAATGTTCGTTGGAACTATGATTTCGGGAAACACAGACTCGCTGAACTATGCTGATAACGAGACGACGGAACTCGTGACTATAGTTTGCTAGAGATGCCTTCGTGAAACGCACCCCTGAGCGGATTCGAACCGGGGTCTTGAGGCCAGGGGAGTTAGGTTTACACGCACAGCTCTTACTGGTCTATGTTACATCTAGATATGGCTCAGGACACTCCCTTCAAAATGTAAAGCTATAGGAAGTCCAATCACTTAGATAAAAATAATATTTGTATTTGTTAAGTATTCAAAGCAGACAGTGTAGATAAACTAATGATGTGTGGTCTTACATTCCCGCCATCGTTCACTGAGCAATAGGATGTGTCGGAGAGGAGAGAGAGAAAGCAGCGATAGACAAGCTCTCAGAACGCCAAACAGGCCAGCGTGGTGCAATCCTCCTGACATTTTTCATTGTGTGTAATTGCCATTCATGCACTAATGGAGTGCATTGTGTCAGTAATGACAGGAAATGTCAAGTCCCCAACCAGAGTAGGGGTTCGTCAATTGTTTGCCTTTTCACATGAAAATACACATGCGTTTCCCTCTGGAAAGGGGAAGAAAGAAAGGTATGCCCGTGTTGTCACTGGAGATCCCCAGTGCCATTTTCGAGATTGTGTTAAGCCTTATTACTTTGCATTCATCATATTTAATTATGCTGTGGTATGTAAAGTCTTAGTACAACCCATCATTTGCTCCACCGTCTCAGTGAAAGGTGAAGGACATCATTTGAGAGTAAAATGTCATTTGTGAAGTTCACGTTCGTGTTTTGAAACCTTTCAAAATACTGGAACAATAAAAGATTAATTTGGTTTAAAAAAATAAAAAAATGAGAAAATATTTTTAATATTTTTAATATTTCAAAGCTGAATACAATCAGACAAAAGATGCATATATATATATATATATATATATATATATATATATATATATATATATATATATATATATATATACACCGGGGTTCGGGGTGTGGTATGGGCCCAATGACAATGAGGAAAATATTATATTTTTTAAATTATTATTATTTTGATAATTAATAATGATGATATTTACTATTATTGTGTCACTCTAATGCTAAAATGTAAGACAATTACTATATAAATTAAGAAATAATTAACATTATTTTAACATTAAAATAATTAACAGTCACAATATGAGGTATGTTCGGCCGCGCGTTTCCATTACAGATTTGTGCAAAACTTTTGCGATTTTTTCTAAATGTCGACAAAAAATTATTGCAAAATGACGTTTCCATTGGGAAATGGAACACCATGTTATGCGACTAAAACATTATTTTTTCTTCTCGCGATAAGTCATTCCAAAAATCATAGCGACGGATGTTGGTAGGTTTACGTAGGCCTATATCTCAGCCACTGCACTGCCCATTATTATTAATGGAAGGAGACATATGTGTGTTATCCAAGCATTAATGGTAAGGAAAGACCCTTATACTTGGAGTGGCTGGTGTTTCTGGGTGTTTCTCCCTCATATCTGCTTCGAGGTCTTGATTGTGGCATTTCTTTGAGGTTTAGAATCCGGTATTCCTGTAATTCTTTTGTCTTTTATGAATTTAATAAAGAACTCTGTCTCGTATTCTGTACAAACATATCGCGTCATCTACGTCAGGTGACCTGTTTCCATTGCAGTTTTGCGAAATATTTATTTTTTGAATTGCCTGAAAAACCACCTCATGCGAGAGTAAAAACGTTTTTGCGATAAATGGGAGTTTTTGCAAAATTGACGTTTCCATTGGGTGTATTTTCAATGCGCAATTTCAACTTGCGCAATTTGAAGGGTAATGGAAATGCGGCTACTGTAAATTAAACATCTTAAATACTAAAAAGGTTATACAGATAATATAATTTGTAATGCTAATTTTAGTATTGAATTACAAAAATGCAAAACTGAAGAATTTTACTTTATTTTAACTTAGTCCCGCACAATACATTATCCATTAATATACAAACCAAACACTTTTTTTTTTTTTTTAGGTTCGGCATACAATCCTATAAAACCAGTACAATTTCAGAATGATTTCTAGTACTTCATTTTAGACCCACGTACCTAAGAGTTTAAAACCTTTTCAGAGGTATTTGCTGGCTTGATGACATAACCCTGGCCGACACAGCCTTTTGGCCCTGAACCAAATTGGTTTGTCCTTTTTCTGATGCATTATGGGGAAGAAGGAAGTGAAAAAAAGGGGAACGAGAGGTACCAAGGTCCACTTTGTGCTCCTGATTGTATTGAGAATGAGACCCCAGCAACATGCACTTCAGCCCTGAATACAAACAGAAAATCAATATGGTGCAATTAAGCACAAAGCAAAGCTCAGATGAGAAGCAGAGAGATTTATTTATTAAATTCAAACTCCTATGGCTTCTGAAGCTAATTTGGCCTAGGTGCCTCTCAGTCAAGGTGGCCCTCAGTCAAGAAGAGCGAGGTACTGAGGATAACCATTTAGAAAAACATGGGTACACATATGAAGGGAAAAGATGGGGGAGAAATTGTCTAGTAAAACAAATCAAGATTCAACATAGCAGATGTGTTCAGTAGAAAAGACTGCTACATCACATCAACAACCAAACTTATTCAAAAGTTTAGGTTTAGAAGGATTTTATTTATGTTTTTGAAGAGGTCTCTTATGCTCACCAATGCTGCATTTATTAAATACAGCAAAACAGTAATATTGTGAAATATTAGTACAATTAAAAAACTGTTTTCTATTTTAATATAGCCTATTATAAATTGTAATACAAAGTTCTGTCATAGAACTTTAGATGGCGCAGTCAACTCAGTTTGCTTGCAATCATATCATTATCTATAGGGCGCAGCTGATTGGTTCCTGCTGTATCAGTAGCCAATGAGCTCGCTGCTCAACCTCCAAATACTTGTTAGCATTTGCTGTAGCGTTGCAGCGTGCTTTCAGAAACCCTCCACCTTCCCCAGCTCCACCTGTATAGATCTACTATGGGTAATTCATGTTCTCTTGTACAGGAGCAGCATGTCTACTTGCTCACAGCAGCGTGACGTGTTTGTATTGGCAGTAGAAAGTCCCGTACTTGCTCTGCAACAGTAGTTATAGCCAACAACAGAAGCAATAACAGCAGCAGTAGGTCTATTCCACCAAGACCAAACATATCAACATTTTAATATCATTACCATGCCAAACATTTCGAGAGTTGTCATGACAGAAATTTAAGCCACATTTCCACAGCAGGAACTTTCCCCAGGAATAGGGACTTTGGGGTGGTGCTTGGTGTTTTGACCACAGGGACCAGGGTCTAAAGAAGTTCTGGGTAAAAAATTCCCTCTCAGAAAGTCCCTGCTCACGAGGTAGTATTTTTTCAAAGTTCAGGAACTTTCGGGGGTGGGACTTGGGTGCTGAACATGCTGATTGGTTGGAGTTAAAAAAATATGACCGATGGACCGATGATGAGGTTCAGGCTCAAAATCCAGAGGACAAAATCCAGCGAAATCCAGCAGAACTGGAAAGTCGCGCACAGGACTAATTTGCCTAATCTTCAGGGTACTTTAGACCGCGATGGAAACCTGGGACAAATTGTTCCGGGTAATTTTGGTGGAAATGCTGCTTTAGTAAATTTAAGCAAAATTTTCAGTGTTCCATAATCCTTCAGAAATCATTCTAATTTGCTGATTGCTTTGCTGCTCAAGAAACATTTCTTATTATTATCAATATTAAAATCAGTTGTACTGCATTATATGTTTGTGGAAACTGTGATAGCCTACATTTGCTTTTTCAGGATAATTTGATGAATAAAGTTCAAAGATTTATTTTTCTGTTCTTTTGTTATAGACATCGTAAAAGTCTTTACTGTCACTTTTGATCAACTGAATGTATTCTTGCCGAATTCTTACTGACCCCAAACCTTTAAATGATTTGAATGAAAAGAAAAGCTAGTCATTACGAATAATCATTGAGCAAATACTCAAGTGACTTAGGGTGTTTTCACACCTGAAAGTCCGAACCAAAGTTCATGTTTTGATACATTTTATACATTTGGTAAGTTTTGGTTTGGTTTCACATTGCAATTATGCGAGCGCACTAAAGAACTTTACATGACATACTTGCGTCCTGTCGTCATCATCTATGTGGGCTGCATCTTGACATTGATTGGTTTGTAAACGAACGTGCGTCTGACGTCAGAGTGTATGACGTCTATTCGGCGGGTAATTTTGACAAGAATGAATGAACAGACACATATTGTTGCCAATACTTATTATGGCATTACTACCTGCAGCACCAACTATACTCGAGAGTAGTTCAAATTCGCCAAATGAACGTCCTTGTTGTGCAAACATTTTACGGTCGCTGGCAGGAAAGGAGGAGAAGACTGCAAGCAATCCTGCGAGAACCACTGGAACTTCGTGTAAATGGTCTGAAAGTCCGAACCATACAGAAAATGCTTTCACACTAGAAACGAACCTTTGTTCAGTTTTATCCGGACCGAGACTACCTCTTTTCGTCTGACCAAATTTCGTCTGTTTGGTCTGGACCGTGGTCCGGGGGAGGTTTCACACCTGTATTTTTGATTCGGATCAAACTGAAAAGTCTGAAAATCCGGACCAAACAAGGTAGGTGTGAAAGGGCCCCTTAGAAATCTGTAACATCACAAGCAATTCATCATTAACGAGCCAACAATATTGCACGAGTCAGCAGTATTGCAATGCTGAGATACAAGAGTAAACTAGTCATGGCCCATAAACCGTGCTCTAAGGCTCATTCAAACAAACATTACAAATAAACATTTCCAAATATAACCAATGGGCAAACAACTCCAATTGAACAGACAAAAAACGCCAAGTGACCACATAATTTCAAGTCTGCCATTTTGAACTCTGTTGTCCCTAATTGGATTATGGGAACAGTGGACAATATTAAAGGGATAGTTCAACCCCCCCAAAAAAAATCAGATCTGTCATTTACTCGCGCTCATGTTGTTCCAAACCTGTATTATTTTCTTTTCACAAAATAATATATTTTGAACCAAACAACAGTGGAGCCCATTGATTTCCATTGCATGGATTGTGTGAAAAAAAGCAAACACTGAGACATTTCTCAGTCTCCGACTGACATATCTTCCTTTATGTTCAGAAGAAAGGTCATCTCTTTAAAGTCACCATGAAAATGACAATAAGTATTGCAGTATTTACTCTAAATGATTTATCTGTACACATTACTATTATTTTTTAAATCCATTTGCACTCATAGGGCCCTATTTTAACGATCTGAAACGCAAGTATCAAGCGCGAAACGCAAGTAACTTTGTGGGCGGGTCTTGCGCATGACTCTTGCGCCCGACGCAAATCTAAAATGGGTTGGTCTGAAGTAGCTTCATTATTCATAGGTGTGGTTTGGGCGTAGCGTGAAATAAACCAATCAGAGCGACATCTCACATTCCCTTTAAGAGCAGGCACGCTTGTTCCATGGCGGATTGATATTATAACGGCGGATTTGCCAGGCGCGCGCCAGGAGCGGTTCACAGCCGAGGAGACCGACGTTCTCGTCACGGCCGTAAAACACAGAGAAGTGACATTGGGGATGGGAGAAACACACCCAAATTAGCTTCGGTTAAACAGGCGTATAATAATTTTGGTAAATGTGTAAGCTAGATTTATGCCAATTTTTTCACATCTTCATGGACACAACAATGATTTCCCTCATGTGTTAATATTTTTCCTTATAATAATGTATGGTTTTCTAAAAATGAGAACTGCTGCGTCTGTGTTGAGATAAGCAAAGTGTATGCGCGTTGTGCACACGCTACATTGGTTATGGCCAAGCATGCGCCCTTAAAATAGCATATGAATAACATGCGCAACGCGCCACTGACTTTAGACTAGGTTTTTCCTGGTTAGTGGCGGAATTGTTTTCTAAACCTGCAAAATACATTTGCGCCGGAACACGCCTCCTCTTTGCGCTGAACCGCCCCCCGGGAGCGCAAATGCATTTGCTAGTTTACCGACGTGCGTCTGTGGAGGGAAAAGTCCGCTGTGCGCGGGTGCAAAATAGGAATGATACATGCGTCGGTGTACAAAGTCAATTGCGCTGGGTGCAAGATAGGGTCCATAATCTTTAAATCTGCAAAATAAGTTTCCCTACCCCTTGCAGCAACTTCTCTTCTCTTCTCTTCTCTTCTCTTCTCTTCTCTTCTCTTCTTCTCTTCTCTGATGATGTGTTCACTGGCACAAGGGCGGGACAACCTGTCACTCACATAAAATCAACCAATAGCAAACCACAACCATCCAATCAATTCCTGATGGACAAAATCAAGTCCTGTCTTACATTTTTTTTCTTGTTCGCAAAGCCGTTTTACATCACAACTTCTGTTTCATGCCGACTTTAAGAAAACTCCACTACATCCAACATTACCCAGCTCAGGTAAATATATGCTGTAGCACTACACACTAGCTTTAACACCAATATGGAACAATTGCTGGACCAACCTTTTTCTCACAGACTCATAATGAAGCTGACAAGGGCCTTTTCATTTTCCAGTACTGAAAAAGTGAAAAGGCTCATTTTGTTGTCGAGAGTTGATTGACGTACATTTACCAATGGTGTTCTAATGGGTCTGTGGGTTTCCATTTGACAGTAGTGCGTAATGGATGACCTTGCACGCTCACCAACACACACACTCACACCACCTCAGCAAACACCCCAAGGAAATTAAAGGCCTTGTGTCGTTGTTTTCGTGAACCTTGTTTCTTTTCTCCCTCTACATCTTGTCTTGCGCTCTGCCTCTCTCACTTCTTCCACGGCCGGCTGTGAAGAATCTGATACAGGTCCGGGTGTGGAAGCAAGGGGCGAGTAAATGAAATATTGATCCGCTGCTCCGTGGCCTTGCCTTCACCTTGTCCCAGCGCTGTGAGTTACCGACTTTTTCCGTTCTGCTTGTAATAGGAATTATTACAGAGGGCCTGGGCGAGTAATTACTGGGCATGGCGAAGGGGAGGGACCCTGTCGTATATTTCTGTAAAGAAGTTATTTACCGTGCCTTCTCCAACACTAACCTGGCCCTTTTCCCTGTCGCTCTCCGTCCGGCCCCTGTCTTTCTTAACCTTGATTCAATTCTGTTAACTATCATTAATCATCCGAGCTGTCTGGGGAAGTTTATCAAAAGCAAAAACAGGGGTGTGAAAGGGTTGAGCGGAAGTGTGGTGTTTGACATTGGTTCTAAATTTAACTGTTGCGGAATTTGAATTGAATTGACCCACACAGGATGTTAAATTGAAATGTACGCAATTGCAATTCATAGATAATATAACAACTGCATTTCAACAAAATGGGCAAGAACAGTTTACTTACATTAAACTGTCCACATTGTAAGGTCAGAAATATGCTATACAAGCATGCAGATGTGTGCGCTTGGCCAACTACTACCAACTCAGTAATGGTTGAAGATGCTTGACCTGAAAGAAAAAAAGGGACCATAAAAGAAGTTGTTTAAGTTAATGTTCGCTGTAGTCCTCGTTGGCAGCACTGAGTATGTTTAAGATATATTGCTGTGTTCATTTCTATGTCGTAATTACCATAAATAAAGCTCTGTATCTTTCATATTGCTCTCGCGGTATTTTGATGTCACACACCGACCGGTTTGCACAGTGTTGCGAACACACCCACAGCCCTAAATCTGCAATGGTCAGGTGGTACAGCAGCCAAGTCTTATAGCTCTCAGAAAATGACCAGTTCTACAAGCACGTGAAGGCTTTTTAATGTTCAGAATTTATATGGTATTGATGAGATTTGAAGTGATATGTATTCCATTCTGTCCGATCTTAAAGATGACATTTAATTATTTTAATTTCTTTTAAATGTTTAACCTTTCCCTGCCATTGATGGAATTTTCCGTCATTTATGAGACGCTTCTTTAGTCTGGCTATCACCAGACCAAGCGCAATCTTTTGAGATTGAACATTAGTCTGGGGAGTCTTCTCTGTATTTTCTACTGCACAAGAGGCGTAATCAACGGGCATAGTTCAAATGACTCTGTACGCAATTAGTTAGTCCTTCAATCAATCAGACCAACGATCCAGGTTACGTACTTTGCAGTGAAAACTCCAGGCAGGAAACGTGTCAGCAAACGCGTTGGTTTGTAGCATTGATCAGCGGTTTGCAGAAGCAGCAATGGCATCGAGCGATATTTGCAGGTTGTGCAAAAAAAAAAAAACATGAAAGTGAGAGGTATTTACACCCATAGATATCCATATAAGGCTAGATGTCTTAAGGCGGAGTCTCTTCCGGCATCACCGGCGGGCATCTTGTCACAGGGAATCTTTCTGGCGAGCTCTGTGGTATCTGAATTAAGGTGAGTGATGAGCATGCACACAAATCCTCTTATCTCGCTGAAATCTTGACGGATTTACAAACGGTTTGGTTTCTTACAAACCTTAGTAACGTGGCTATAATTCTTTCACATAGAAGTCCATTGTTATAATTATTCATATGTATGCAGTCGTGTCATAACTACATATCTGATGTTTATAACAAACCAAACCGTTTGAAAATCGGTAGAAAATTTAGCAAGTTATGGTTATTTAAAAGTACATGCACCATTAAAACACAATGTTACGAGTGAGCGAGCTCCCTGTGGCAAGATGGCCGCCGTGTGCGGACGTCGACCTCCATTGGCCAGCAGCGCGGACGAGACATCTAGCCTTTATTATATGATATCTATGTTTACACCCACTCTAACGATTTGTTTGCTAAACCATAGAAACCATTGAGCATAGTCGAGAGGTTAAAAGGAATTGGATTGGATTAAACCCGCCAATAGCGCAATCCCTGCAAATTTGTAACGGAAGCAGGATAGAAGAATGTACAGGTTTCCAGTCTGATCTGCAGGGGGAAATCAAATCGCCGGCAGATCGGGCTGGGTTTACCCAGTCTAACGCTTCCCCACCATAGACGTAATTTTCCGGCTTTCATTGAACATCTCCGGATCAAAACACAGCAGGAGCAGAAACAAGCGATACAAGCATTGCTTATGCACGTTGTAGTCTCTGAAAAAAAAGCAAAGCTTTTTGTTCAAAATGTTGCTTTCCTTAAGAAAGTTATACCCACATTCAAATGTTTATTAAAAAAAAAAGAACGCATGAAGCTTGAATAAAACATGTGTAGGCCTATATATTCAAAAGTGAGATTTATTCAGCAAAGATGCATGAAATTGATCAAAAGTGACAGATTTTTGTTTTGTAAAAGTGGAAAAGTCTTCACTATTTCCAAGAAGCTTTTTTCTTCTTCAAAGAATCATGAAATAAATACTGGTTTTACAAAAATATTAAGCCGCACCATTTTCAACGGTGATCAGAAATAGCACCAAATCGAATAATTTCTGAAGAATCATGTGACACTGAAGACTGGAGTAAAGATGCATCATATGAGTGAATTACCTTTTAAAATAAAACAGTTATTTTAAATTACAACAATATTACAGATTTTACTTTATTTTTGATCAAATCAATACAGCATTGCTGAACATTAAAGACTTTTGAATGGTATAGTGTACATTTTTATGTGACATTTCAGTCATGGATTAAAAATATCTCATGTTTATGGAAACACGCCATATGTTTTGTGTTTGATAACATGTTTATTCATTCTGAAAATTTAATTAATTAAGAACAACACTTTCACTACTAAAGCATTCCAATTCAGTTCAAATTGAAGAATAAATAGCAATTTAGCTATCAATTCAGCACAACTCAGGTCAACGTATAAGTGTGGTTCAATTTGATCATGTATCTTTACAGTATGTGTGTGGACACCTGCACCTGCTGCTATACGAATGAAAAAAGACTGGAAAAAAAGGTCTTTGTTGGTGTTGATGTATACCGGCGTCACTTGTAGAAGAAATGGCCGTTTATTTGGCTGATAGATAGAGTACACCAGTGCCCTTGCTTTGCTTAGCAGGAAGGAAAGGCTGGGTGTTGGATTGGGGTGTGCATGTACTGAAGGTCACTGTTGAGAATAGATCTAGGGTTAGTGGGGGATTCATCTTGGGTACGTACCCCTGAGGGGACGATATGACATCCCAACTTAACCTTTTCCTGTCTCACTACGGTCTGTTCCCGCAGAACACCATGTATTTATGTAGTCTACATGCTGCAGAGATTAAATGGTGCATCGGAACATGATGCATTCGATTATTAATGATAATGCAACTCTTCTCCATTCCAAGCCAAACAGTCTATCCTTGTCTGGTTTGGCCTTTGAGACTTTATTCTTGCCCAGATTGCCAGCCATGCTGAAAATGTTTGTAATGCCCATTCAACTTGAAATTAAGTCCAAAAGTTTAAGAGACAGAGAGCTAACGTACAAGAGCAAGAGAGTGAAAGACATTTTTTCTAGTGCAGTACAAAGACGACAGGTCCTGATTTGATTCATTTGGAGAACGAATGAGAGGATAAAAGCAATAGAGATGGAAAACGAGGGGGAGGTAAGAGAGTCAATAAGGTATGAGTGATGAGTGAAGAGGAATCAGGATCAAGGGCAGATGGAGAAAAAGACTAATGGATGTAAAAGAACAAGTAGGCCTACTGAACTACAGAAAATGAAGTCTTAAAGACATAAGACGTTCAATGCCACATTCACAGATGACCTAAAGCCATATAGTATTGCTCATTACATATTGCAGTTTTAGAACAACAAAGTGATTTTATGCAATTACAAAAATATATATATATATATATATTCATATTGGTTTATAAATTCACTATGAACACTTGACATGTTATCAGGCTAATGTCATTATTGTGCATAGATGCCAGGATTTGACAAAGTGGCTCTTTTACCCATTGACATTTAGTGAGGTGAGCCAAGTTTAAGTTTAAAATTCAGTAAAGCATGACATGTGAGATCTGAATTCAATGAAACAAAAGGGACTATAATGACTAGTAGCAGTAGTAATGTGCAATGTGTGATTTGTGTTAGTAGATCAACAAATTGTTAATTAATGATATACTGTATATTGTTATTTTGTGAACTTATTAATGTGAACTTAGAACT
Organism: Leuciscus leuciscus; assembly: GCF_965113295.1. NCBI lineage: Eukaryota > Metazoa > Chordata > Actinopteri > Cypriniformes > Leuciscidae > Leuciscus > Leuciscus leuciscus. The sequence goes on along the minus strand of NC_138726.1, from coordinate 49,582,249 downwards.
GTGAGCTGATAGCAAGTGTATGAAGTGAATCGAGGATTTGGCTTGCACTCAAAAATTTAATTTTACAAATAAAACATAATAGAAATTTGTTTACAAGTCAATTATGAAACAGAGTTTGTTTTAATAAATTACAGTATTACGGCTGAATCATGGCTGCAACAAACTTGGACACCTTAAATTACAATAAACAGCCTTAATAAAACATAATTAAAAATCATGCATCTCTTTTTTGAAAGCAGTTACTTTTATTCAGCGATAATCAAATTAAACTGGTAAGGTGACAGTAAGGACATTTATAAAGTTTCAAAATGTTTAAATTTGAAAAATATGCCATTGAACTGTCTATTCATTAAAGTATCCAGAAAAAATGTATCACAGTTTGCACAAAAATATTAAGCAGCACAACTGATTTTAACACTGATAATAATAGGAAATGTTTCTTGAGCAACAAATCAGCATATTAGAACGACATCTGAAGGATCATGTGACACTGAAGACTGGAGTAATCATGCAAATTCAGGGAGTTGTTTTTCTTCATTTTGTCAAAAGGGAGTCATTTTAACATACATCTTCAATACGTTACCATCCAATTTTACCAAGTTTGCAAACCTCAAGCCAATACAAGAACTATTGTTATGATACTACAAATATCTACACTGTTTTCAGTTTACAGAATGCACATATTGACAGAGTCGAGAGAGAGAGAGAGAGAGAGAGAAAGAGAGAGAGAGAGAGAGAGAGAGAGAGAGGGCTCCACTAAAAGCCTCTGCTTCAATTCAAACAAAGCTGAACCTTTGATTTTTTCTCCTCATGGAGCCTGTCCAGAACTTGCCCTTCTAACAAGATCAAGTCCACTGCTCATTGATTCCATTACCCTCTTCTCAATTAAATTACATCTACATTTGTGCAGGTTAAGGACCGATGCCCTGCCAAGACTCCAACTTCATTGGACAGAAAGAGATCCTGGCATTCGCCCTCCCTGACATGGGCGCAAGTAAAAACAAGCCAAGAACACGAGAGAGTAGAGGAGAGCGAGAGATAGAGAGAAGAGGGAAAAGAAGAGAATAGAAAATCAATATAGCAGGAAAGCAGGGATGAAGATTGAAGGGTGGGACAGAGAGGGAGAGAGTGACTGCGAGACCACCGCGGTCTCAAATGTGACTGACTGGCAATCGCCAAGAGCATATCGATGAAAGTCGGCAGGGAGAGGTTCGGTAGAGGTGACCCAGAGGCAGAGAGGGTCTCTGGGGATGCGCAGAAGCAGTCTGCCCTGTCAGATGAGTCTGGAAGTAGAGGTTATTGAGGCCTGTCTCCCCTTAGTAATTCCCACTGCTTCATTCATGTGTGTGTGGGCATCTCTGTGCTTTTGGAAGCACTGCAGACAGCCCTTCAGGGACCTCCAGAGCCCATCTGGAATTCTTTGATATGGTCAAAAGCTGTGACACTAAAGCAATGAGGTGGAATGTTTGACGACTAAAGTCAATGACTGCCAGGATACAGCGCAGGGTCTTAGGGTGTGTTCACACTTGGCATTGTTTGGTACCGATTGAAACAAACCCTACCATGAAAAGATGGGTCGCGGTCCTCTTGCAAACGAACTCTGGTGCGGTTTGACAGAAATATGAACTCAACACGGGCCATAGACATGAACACAAACCAAAAACAGGATGTGATGTCACCATATGCAACCCTAAAAAGGAAAGCATGAAGCATACCTGTTTTGTCTCACCATAGGAGCTCATTACAGTTCGGTACAGGTGTCAGCAATGCCGTCTCCTTGCAGCAGATTTTCGTTTGTGTGCAACGGAGGAATTCCTTACGCTGTTTTGACTCCTTTACTCATTTAATAAACTCTTCACGAGTTCTCAGCTGGTTGTACGATGCCATCATACGAACACGCACATATAATGAGTGCATTTAACACTGCATTGTTTTGGATGCGTTTTTTTTTTTTTTTTTTTTTTTTTATCTTTAGGTTCGGTCTTAAAAATGACAGTGTAAACGCTAAGAGAACCAGAACTAAATATTTGTTGGGGGGGTTTTGGTCCAGACCGAAAGGAACAAGGAGAACTGGACTACAAGTGTGTACTATCACGTTTTTCCTGATTGGACTTTTCAGACTATAAAGGTAAGAATGAAACGCCAGTTGGTGCATTTTCCGGCACCATTTGAATTTTTTTTCCCTCAAACACTGAAACTGCAGTTATATGACATGCTGTGTTTGTTTTACTGTCCAAAGCACGTGAATATGAGGCACACAATTGGGTGTATGTAGTTAAGCATCTAACCATAACATTCTAGCTCACATCTTTTCACACTGTACAAGTTTTGCGCATTGTGAAAAGCCTTTCTGAGTCTCATGCCCTGTCCCAAATGGCACATTTCATATGCACTTACGGTCTTGTGGACGTTAAGTCCACAAGACCATAGGGTATCCCATTCCTCATTTTATGTTTCAGAAGTGTCCCATTTTGTGGTCTATATGGACCCTCGATGCACACTTTGCACTCCGCAGAAAACTTATATCTTACAGTCAAAGCAGAAGTACATCATAAAAGTGCAGACTCGTAGGAAGACCGTGAGTGTTGCTGGTGCTACTCACACTGATCTAAAGCAGGACCTTTTAAACCTTTTCTGAAACCTCAATACAGCTGTGAGTAATGAGTATCCAGGTGTCTCTCACTGGTGTAGAGGGAATGGGAATCATTCTGATGTTAATACCTAGATATGACATGATATAAAAAACATACAGTATATAGATATTGAGACACTGCTGAAAACATTTCAGGAGTTTCATGACCTAAATTCGCCATCCTGCAAGCCTACTTCCAAAGCAGAACTAATGAATATTTCTCTTTGAGTGAGCGAACAGAAAATAATCCCACTCTCATTTCCACAGAAAGTCTTTGCACTCAAGACTGATCTTGTTCGCCATAAAAAAAAAGCAAACTTAGGAGTAATTTTATTCATGTTTTTTTGTTGAACTTGTAGGTTTCAAGTAGGATGTATCCACCCTTTAGCCATGCAAATTTTAACTGTATAAGAGACTGTAAAAGAGAGACGGTTCACTTATACATATTGTGAATGGGGGAGATTATAACGCTGAAGTGTCTCACCTTAGAGCCAATCGTCTTTATTATTGAAGCATCACAACACTCAATATGGCAGCTGTATGAATTAAAGTCCTGCCTTACAGTCAATTGACTGTTTGTTTGAATCATCTACTGGGGTCGTATGGATTACTATTGTGTTCACTTTGTGTTTTTTCAAGCATTAACATTGGAGGTCCTATACACTTGCATTACATGGACTCACAGAAGATGGATTATAATAAAAAAAAAAAGTAAACTGGATCCAGTGTCAGAACAACTCATCTTTAGTGTTTTTGTGCTTGTAGTCTAGTTTAAACTATCGCTGTTTGTTTAGCCAATATCGAATAGTTACAAAAGCTGTTATCAGAGTCACTTAATCAGCAAAAACGCTAAATCATTTGACCTCTAGTGTGCACCATGACTGTCAAGCTGACTGGAATCCCCCAAGGCTCAAACTCAGGTCCTCTTCATTTTCCAGTGGTGCTGCAGGCCTCCTTCTGCTCTATCAGCTGGATCAAAAGGGGCTGGTGGAGACGATTACCCAGTAAAAGTGGTTCTCTTGGCAGGCCCAGGGACAGCTGGCAGATGGGGGTCCTGCAGCCATCTCTGGAGTCATGCTGATGGCAGACATGGGCAATAGGATGGACACAGGTGATGAAATGGTGTCCACAAGGCTGTTACTGACAGTCTGATCACAAATGAAGCACATCTGAAAACCCTGAGGGCAGAAGAGCAAGGATGCAATGAAACCACATCATGCATGTGATGATGCTCAATATTATGTTTAGACCAACTTGATATGGGTATATATATTTGTAGCACACCTGTTCCGAATGACATCCTGGACAATTTCAGACTAACAATGGTGTTTGTGTGAGAAGTGCTGTGCCGTTGAGACAGACAGCCTATGGCTAGTTGTCACACTTTTTTTAATGTAATGTTTTGTAAATAAACCTTAAAGTCTTGGTTACAAAAGGTCAGTGAACATTTCCACTCTGATTTAACACACAGACCTTTTGTGACAATGCCTGCTATGGGAATCTTACTTACTGAAGATAATTACTTTTTTGAAATATTAGTGTGAAAGTAAAAAGGCCACTTCCTAAAATAGTGAAACATTTAAATATTTTTATTTAATAAAATTTGTCAACATTTTCAACATCCTCATGTTGTTCAGAAAACCTGTATGACTTCATACAGCTTTTATTTTTGGGTGAACCATCCCTTTTTTTTAAAGCTATTAAGTGCCTTTTCAGCCATATTAAGCAATTATGAAAATAATAATAATAATAATAATAAACCATACAAAAATAAAAGCTAACATCCAAAAATAAACATGCTGCACTATTTTTAAATACTAAAGTAAAAAAAAAAAAATGTATTTGTCATTTTTATGCCACTAGCAGAATTATTTTGTCAAATCAACTTAGATAATTAATGTGGTTCAGATAACATATTTTGAGTTTCTGTTGATTAAACCAATCTCTTTCTTTGTATTAACTCAAATTTTTTGTTTCAATTAACTCAGTTGTTACCAGGTTACTTACATTTTTACCACTCATTTGTGACACTACCTGTTTTTTCAAACAATGGAAGATAGGAGGAGTATTTGAAACAGTCATTCCTTTGCAGTTCAGTTTGCTAAGTAATAATTTTCTTCTTTTTTAATTCAAATTTTAACCCAAATACACTGCATACTGCATTCCAAGCAGAAGTAGTACGGTAGTATATCATTTCCAACAACCCAACATCCTGTACTTCAGGCAGCATTCAAAGTGTAAGCAGTCACATATGGCACCTCATCACCTCCAGCTGTCTCCCTTGACACTCTTTCCTTGGGCAGGAGACAATTTAAAGCAAATCGATAGCATTTCTCCCCTGTAGCATGGAAGGCAGGTTAGCGATTTCCCTGCCTCTCCCTGTCTCACCTCATTGGCATTTTCTATTTCCATTCCATTTTCAGCTAAATGCCGTTTGGCCTGTATTAAGCCCTGAACACAGCCGTCACTAATTCAGCACACAGAGAGAACTGGAGCTGGGTTCAGTGGGCTTAGTGCTTGCACAAATGGATTTAATTCCATTCCACCATGAGCTTACCTGTTGGCCAGCATTTTAAGTCCTCAGAGCCTGTTCTGCATCCCTAAAGCAGGTTTGCTGAGGATTATTTAACATAAACATTTAAGATGAATAGAGAATTAAAGCCCACTAGAAATCAAAATTGGAGTTTTGTGGCTTTATACATCTGATAGCTTTGAGACCATCTATGGTGGGATCCAAAAGTCTGAAACCAATGGTAAAAATGCTTTCCAAAATACAACCAACAAACTAATGATGGGAAAGTATATCTTTTTTGCTTTTAACATGTTATAAGCTGTCAAGTGCAGTTGCCAGTACCATATAATTCCACGTATACTTTGCTGGAACAGTTTCAGTTTTTATGTATTTTGTGTGTTTGTCAAGAGCTGGATTCCTAATGAATTATTATTTTCTAAGAGCAAGAGATAATTATCTGTGTGTTAGCAGACACAAGACTCTTTTTCCATCTTGTTTGTCTTGTTTTATCAGTCTCAAAACTCAAGAGTAGTCGGGGTGTATGTTGTATTGACAAGCAACAGAATTACATGCGGAACAATGTGAGCTATAGTAGAGAACACTATGGGCTGATTTCATATTTCATGCATATCTCAAACATTTCATATTTAGTCCCACATTGAAATGACTGCATGCCCTTGAATAATGCACTCGACCCCAAGGCTGCGTCAAATTAGGCTTTGATGTCTTTGCAATTCAAGAAGTGAATGTCACACTGAATGAAAAATCTCTGTTAAAAAAGACAGTTAGAAGCAGCATCTTCACTAAACAATTGTACAGTATGTCATATAGGCTTTATTGTGCTCAACACTATGCTGGGGGAAAAGGTTACTTATTATCCGTTTAAGCAGCCTTGTTAAAGTAAAAGCATTATTGTTCTTATGGGAAGTATTATTTTAAAATAATCTTAGGGAAGGTATTACAAATATTTTAACGATGCTCAAATGTATTCATAGAATGAAGGCCTATTCACAACCAAACACAAAAAATTCAATGCCACAAATATTCAGCGCAGACAAGACAACATTTTGAATAGACACAATGCATTCTTATGGAGCTATTCACCAGGAACAAAAAATGGCCAAATATTTGTTCACTCAGTTTATAATTTTTTTCTTTGTTTGGCAATGAAAACTATGTTTCTTCTAAGTTTTTTTCTAATCAGCTGTGTACATTCGGGTTTTATTTTACATCCAATGTTGTTAAATTAATGTTTATTGCATTACTTTACTGTCATGTGTCTTACCATGATGGCGTTTACCTTTCTCATCACCACCACCTATTTTTGATGGTTGTCAGCATGTTACATAGGTACAAAACGGTTACTTCAATTGGTTTATTAACATTATATCAGGTAATGAATTTTTTTTTTTTTTTACTGTAAGTTAAATCTGTAAAACCTAAAAGGTTACTACAATATTTTTTACAGTTCATTTGTTCCAATTTTTTTTTTTTACTGTAAATTTGACAGTTTTTTTTATTATTTTTTACAGTGTATGCCTTAACTGGCTTTCACATAATTCAGCCCATGATGTGCAACAAAACACACTTTTATAATTCTCCTTTCAACTGCCATTACAACCATAATGCAGCACAGCTAATTGAGAAATTCTCTTATTAAAAATAATGAAACTTTTACATCAAATAATAGCCTTAGATGAAGCATTGTGAAATCTGCTGAAATTAAAAAGACTTTAAAAGATCTTTTTTATATATATATATATTAAGTTACATGACTTGAAGCGCCCATGTGACAGACTCAGCATCTGAACTGCTCGCCTCCACTTGACCACTCATTCAACGGAGGTCTACAAGCAATAATAACAACTTGTTGAAACCTCAGGCCGAAGAACCTGCAATGATTCCAAAAGGTATATTTCCATGGTGTTACATTGGCTGGTAATTTAATTTTCATTGAAAGAAAAGCATGAAAGCTTGTGGGGTAGGCTACAAACCAAAATAAAATTGTTCAATAAAGGTTTACTGGAACACATTTGTACTCCCTGACAAAGTCATAAGACATTGCTTAGACACTTTGACAAGGTGAAAAGAAATATCCGATGATGTGTGTTTGCCAACTGAAAACTTGGCGCAGAACCTCAAATCCTCAAAGCAGTCTAATCATCAAATGTTATATGAAAATTTCATTGTGACAAAAAAAAAAAAAAAAAAAAAGGATAATTTTGAATCTTAAACATTGCAAGCTGAGAAACAAGTTGTTTATATACATAGTTTTGCATAATCTTTCCATTATGTGGTGTTTACTCAAGGGGGCAGAAATGTACCTCATCTGAATGCATGCAATAAATTCCTGGATGCCATGCAAATGTTATTATGCATGAATACTTTATGAATGCTACATCTGGGGCTGTCATGTTTCTGCTTTCTACACGCATATGCTGTAAAGTGATTCAGCTTAACAATGTCTCTTTAATGCAACAGATGCAACTCAGCAATACATTTTCCCACAAGGCCAACGGTGGTGTGATGTGGAGAAACTGAGGGAAGAGATGAAGCAGTCAAGGATGAGTGAACAGTTGCAGTTTTGTTCTCAACTTTCATCTGATTGCTATGATAAAACTTTGATATCGCAGTTAAAGGTGAATAGTCTGTGTCCTGACATAGCACACTATAGTTTACTACGCCTTATGTTTATACTACACTTGGTTTTATCCTCAGATGGGATGCCCATGCATCTGATGCCGACCGTGCACAAAATAACATATCTAGGACTGACTATTCATTCAGTCATTTTGCAAGAAAGTCAGAAAGGCCCAACAAAAGCCAATATGTCAACTTTCCAAGTAAATATTGGTAACAATTTACAATAAAGTTCAATTTGTTCACATTAGTTAATATATTACATAACATGACAAAACAATGAACAACATTTTAGAACAATTATTAATCTTTTAACATACAGTATATACTAAATAGAATCATGAGCATATTCTATTAGTAGTTCATGTTAGTAGAAATGAATATGAACTAACAATGATACATTTAAAGCACTAATGGCCCGTTCACACCAAGAACGATAATTATAAAGCTAACTATATTAGCGTCCACACCAGTTGACAATATCATTCTGTTAATTCTAAAAGGCGTGCTTGTCTGCCTCTTTAAATGCTGGAGCTCGTTATAGCAGGATTGATTCTGATTGGCTGTCAATGTTCTGATCGTTCATCGGCTGGATAAAATCGTTCTGAAAGTTATTCCAGTTATATTGTTTCTCTGTGCAGTTATCGGTATAGCTGTGGTGTGAACTCAGCTATGATTTTTAGAACTATATCTATTATCTTTCTGGTTATCGTCCTTGGTGTGAAAAGCTTTATTAAATGGGCTTTATGCACAGCTGCACTACTTCCTGAACTTCAGCCAGCTCTTTGTTTCCTGTCTGCCATTATTGGACAAACTGATTAATCCAGGTGTGCCTGACCTCAGTAACAATAATCAGACACACCTGGATTAATCAGTTTGTCCAATAATGGCAGACAGGAAACAAAGAGCTGGCTGAAGTTCAGGAAGTGGTGCAGCTGTGCATAAAGCCCATTGCATCACAAGTGACAGTAAAGACTTCAATTGTTACAAAAGATTTATATTCCAATTAAAAGCTAATTTATCATGGGCGTCCTTGGTCTGGACTGTGTTCTGCTGTCTTTGTGTGGATGTTTGCTTTTATTAACACCAAAAATAAGAAAATCCAATTTATATTCATTGTGAAATTTAAAAAGACTTAAACATTTCCTGAATCAGCTTTTATAGTTTTTTCTTTCCAATGCATGCATTTTGATACCACTTAAAGACGTGTCAGAAGGATGGCTCTTCAAATGATTAGACTTATCCCGACTAAAGAAACAGAAACCTCATGGACAGGCATACTTGAGGGTGCAAAGATTTTTCCTTAAAACTCAAGAGCCTTCAGTCATTCAGTTTCGTTATTAATGCTATTCATATCAAGGTTTTCTTTTCAGTACCAATGTCAGATGGCGTCAGTACAGCACGTCATCCTTCGGTTTGAAAGAGTTTCATTAGTTTTGAAATTCATTCTGTACACGACACCATTTTCAACTAAAAATGGAAAAAAATGTATGTGTTTTGGCCATTCATTTGCACGACAGTGGCGTTTTGGGGGCCTGGAAATGCAAACTTTTGAAAACTGGATTCAAAGTGTATTTGAAAACAATACTGTTATTGTCTCTCTCAGTGTAAACTTGCGAATTTGTGAAAAGGATGACGTCATGCGCATGTGTATTACATGTTCAGTCTATACGCGAGTAGTGTTTCTTTCTTTGCAAAGTGACATCGCCAACTACTGGCCTGGCATGAATAATACAGCGTTTTTTTCACAGATCCATGTGAACGGAGATTGTTTTGACAATGGTGTCGTCTGTACATGAAAAACTCGAAGGAAAAACTTTTCTGTTCTTAGTACATCGTTGTCGTGTAAATGTACACTTAGAGAGTCAAAGCACTTCATTTTTTTTAAAGGTTTTCCTGACATATTTTAAGGTAACAAACAAAACTTGAAAATGAAATCTTTATGCATCAGTTGGCTATTATGCACACACACACACACACACACACACACACACACACACACACACACACACACACACACACACACACACACACACACACACACACACACACACACACACACACACACACACACACACACACACACGTGTATATATTATACACAGACATATACAAACATTTAAATAACCATAATTCATAATAACAAACCATTGTTTTGCCCAATATAAATTGTAATAATAAATGGCATAAAACAAAAAGATGTGACGACAAGATCAACAACAAAAAAATATCTGTTCACAAAAATATGAAAATATGATGGATTTTGGAGGACAGAATACACTCAAAGTATTCTAATTTAAGAGGGTTTCTTTACAGTAATATATCCCTTCTGACAACTTCCCATGTGACAACTAGCCCCGGTCTCCCCTATAATGTGCAATTTAAATTCTCCTTATGTAGAATCTCATCAAATTAATGTTTATTACCAATTTCTTTTCTATTGTGTCTGGAGGCTGTGTATTTGTGTGCAAGTATGTCCCTAAATGTGTACAAAATGATTTATACAGATAATTTCATTCCAATAAACCCCATTCCTCTCTGAATACACAGTGGATTGCTCTTGAAAGCAAGGCCGAGAAAAACTGTCTTATTAGTGCAGTTCATTAAAATCATTAATAGTCATGAAATGAGAGTGACTAGAGTCCAAAAGGCTTAATGCCCTATCCATATTAATTAGGGACCGGCAAATCCAAACTGAAAAAGAAAAGGATAGAGAGAACAGATTTGGGGGATGGGGGAAAAAAGAAGGAGAGATGGTGCACTGACAGCACAAGGATAACGCTGCGCTAACAACCTCCCTTGCCGGACGCCACCCCGCCTCCCCCACTCCGATTAAAATTCAGTTTAATTAAAATTGATTATATTAGGGGACTCATGTGCTTAATTAACTGCAGTCCATTCTGCTACAACTGACAGAGGCATTGTAGTACACCTGACCGTGAAAGGTGAGGGCATAAGTATGGTGAGGTATAGGGATTTGAGTTAGTGTCTAACTGTAGATGCATTTTGACTTCTTTCACCATTGCTTTGTGTATATATTCTAAGTGCAAGACTGCAAGTGACATTCCACTGCCGTACATGTATGACGATTCGAAAACATCACAAACAAAACCTAACAATGGTTTTCATCCTTGGTCACATATGCACTGCAGTTAATGTTTTTCGTTCCTCTACTGCGATCTTAATCCTGTTTTTTTACACAGAGAGTTTGGTCATTGACACGATTGACAAACATTTACATTTAGTCATTTAGCAGACGCCTTTATCCAAAGCGACTTACAAATTAGGACAAAAATTCAGCGAGTCATCATAAAGAGGCAAAAGCAACAACAACGCAAGAAGTGCTCAAAATACGAAGTTCAGGTATTATTCAGAGTAGCATAAGCCTGATAAGTGATGTTTCAAAGGGAAAGTTTTTATTAAATTTGTTTAAAAAAAATTTTTATAAGGTTAAGTGCTCATGGAAGAGATGGGTTTTCAGCTGTCTTTTGAATGTTGAATTCAAAACATTCAATGTTTGAATGTCCGGATGAGGGTGGGGAGAGCGTTCCACCAGCATGGAACTGTGAATGAGAATGTTCTGGAAAGTGATTTTGTGGCTTTCTGTGATGGAACCACGAGACGTCGCTCGTTGACCGATCGCAGGTGTCTGGTAGGGATGTAGACTCGTAGGAGTGAGTGAAAGTAGGAGGGAGCTGAGCCTGTGATAGATCTATAAGCAAGCGTCAGTGCCTTGAACTTGATGCGAGCAGCTAGAGGTAGCCAGTGCAGAGAGATGAACAGAGGAGTGACGTGGGCCCTCTTGGGCTCGTTGAAGACAAGACGAGCTGCAGCGTTCTGGATCATTTGTAGGGGTTTGGTTGCACATGCTGGAAGTCCAGCCAGAAGAGCATTGCAGTAGTCGAGCCTAGTAATGACCAGGGCCTGGACGAGAAGTTGTGTTGCATGCTCAGTTAGGAAAGGCCTGATCTTCCTGATGTTGCGCAGTGCAAACCTGCATGATCGAGCTGTCTTTGAAATGTGATCTGTGAAGGTCAGCTGGTCATCGAACGTTACTCCAAGATTTCTGACCGATCTTGATGGGGTGATTAATGATGACTCTAGCTGGATGGTGAAGTCGTGCTGTAGAGATGGATTGGCAGGGAGGACGAGAAGCTCAGTCTTTGCCAGGTTGAGCTGCAGGTGATGTTCCTTCATCCATGTGGAGATGTCCGCCAGACAGCTTGAGACCCGTGCAGCTACTGTGGGATCATCTGGTTGAAATGAGAGGAAGAGCTGCGTGTCATCAGCATAGCAGTGGTAGGAAAAACCGTGTGCCTGTATGATGTGTCCCAGTGATGTGGTGTAGATGGAGAAGAGGAGGGGACCAAGAACTGAGCCCTGGGGAACACCTGTGATCAGCTGATGTGGTCTGGATACCTCACCTCTCCATGCGACCTTGAAGGACCTACCTGTGAGATAGGACTCAAACCAGTGGAGTGAAGTTCCTGTGATGCCCAGTGATGAGAGGGTGGACAGAAGGATCTGATGATTCACAGTGTCGAAGGCAGCAGACAGATCCAGGAGAATGAGGACTGAAGATTTGGAAGCAGCTTTTGCGATCCGTAGGGCTTCTGTGACTGACAGTAATGCAGTCTCAGTTGAATGCCCTTTCTTGAAGCCAGATTGGTTGACATCCAGCTGGTTGTTTAGAGACAAGAAGGATGTTAGTTGGTTGAAGACAGCTCTTTCAAGTGTCTTCGCAATGAATGGTAGGAGAGAGATAGGTCTGCAATTCTCTACAAATGATGTGTTTAGCGTTGGTTTTTTGAGCAGTGGAGTAACCCGAGCCTGCTTGAATGCTGTAGGGAAGGTGCCAGTATGGAGGGATGAGTTTATGATGTGTGTGAGTGATGGTAAAGTGTGGGAGAGATGGCTTGTAGAAGGTGTGAGGGGATGGGGTCAAGAGGGCAGGTGGTAGGGTGACTGGAGAGGAGAAGTGTAGATACTTCTTCCTCGGTTAGCGAAGAAAAAGAGGACAGAGGGATAATGGCTGTGAGAGGGGTCGGTCTGGGTTCCTTTGTAAAGGAACAAACAAAAAAGTTTGTTTGTAAAAACAAACACATTCTACAACGAAATTTACTTAGGTATAGTGACACGAACTTTCAATCCAACATTAAATCCACATTGTGTGTACAAATCACACATCAGAGGGAAGGAAAGAGGAACGATTCTAGACTAATTCAGTAATTTTGACAGTCTCCCTGAGTCCGAATGTGCATATTTCCCTACTATGTAGTCTACTATATAATAAAGCAATAGGTCTCCTGCCGCTACTTACGCAACTGGTCTTTTTCATTTTTGGGAACCAAAACAAAGACAACCAATGAATGGCAATATATTTAAGCAAATTTATACACACACACACACACACACACACACACACACACACACACACACACACACACACACACACACACACACACACACACACACACACACACACACACACACACACACACACACACACACACACACACACACACACACACACACACACACACACACACACACACACACACAAAAGCCCAAAGGCTCTTATAAGTAGAAATAGCAACAAAGCAAAGAGAATGTGGTGATAAGAAACAGCACAAAAAATACAGCACTTCTGTTAATGGTGGTTTATTTACAATTGCCAGATATAGTAGGCTACTGTATGTCATTGGTCGCAAGTCACTTTGGTCACCACATTGGTTAAACTGCATTCATGTTCCTTATTTACAGCAGCATAATTGCTATGGTTTTCACTATGAATTGGCATTGCATTTCTGAACTAATTTGTTCCATAGGGCAGAATTCACTCTTGCACTCTCAAAACTTTTCAGTGTAGGCCTTTAACTTTGACAAAGGAAAAGATTAAGTAAAGAAGTTTGTGAAATACTCAAAAAACTTAGTGGAGGACTTTGAATAGAATTCTACATGATTTTTCAAGGCAAGGCCAAGCAAGTTTATTTATATAGCACATTTCATACACTATGGCAATTCAAAGTGCTTTACATAGAGAGGAATAAAAATGATCACAAAATAAAAGCAAGGAAAATTCAAACAGTTACTCAAAAACTTTACATAGAAAGGAATTATAATAATCACACAATAGCTATTCATAGAACTTTGCATTGAAAATGGACACAAAATAAAAGCAGCCACAGGGGAAATTAAAACAGTTATAAAAGGAATTAAAAGAGATAAATGATACAGTTATAAAATGAATTAAAATAGTAAATAAACTTCTCATCTGGCAAAACACCGGTGTATCTTATTTTGACTCTGAGATTTCCCCATAGTCACCACAGTGTTCTCTTGATAATCTGTACCAGACTAGTAATCTGTACTAGTCACAACAGTGTTCCCTTGACCGTCATGAGTCAATCCCTCTCAAACTCCACCACAGAAAGGTGAGCACTTGCTCACAAATTTGGTCAATACCCTTCACAAAACAATCAAAGTTTAGAATCAAAAGGAAGAATACAGTAGTTTAGAATCAAAAGGAGAATAAGACAGGTCTTTGTCTTTATTTTTCAGTTCTAGACCAGGGTTTCCTAAACTGGGATTTGCAATGGAACTGCAGGGGGTTCACGAGCTGATGAAAAGCGAATTCATTAATTAAATCATAAAAATTTAAACTTTTTTTGCACAAATTTTTTTTATTTACCTGCATCTCATGTGACCGCTAGCAAACATCAGAGAGCCAGTCACATGCAAATGTGTTAATTATTTAAACATTAACTTAAAATCTCAGAGGGGGTTTTCAAGTAATTAAATGTTTTAAATCAAAAGGGTTCCACAGACAATAAAGTTGGTAAATCTCTGCTCTAGACCAATTATCCTTTGTCAACTCACCAAAAATCAAAAGGGACAAAAAAAATTCCAAAAGGGAATAGCATTTCACAATTTTCATTGTATACTACCTACAAATTTGAATATAGTATGCGAAACAGAACATGTTATGCAACAGTAAACATTTAAATAAATAAAATGCTACCTCAAAAAGCCTATAGGTTACAAAATGACAGGTCTTTGACAAGTCTTTGTCTTTATTTGGTCACTGCCACTAAAGAGGCTTATATCCGCTCTTAAAGGGATAGTTCACTTTGAAATAAATTTTTGGTATGTTTTAGCTTACCTCAAGGGCATCCAAGATGTAGGTGTCTTTTTTTCCGCAGTAGTTTCAATTTTGATATTTTTAGGTCAAACCGTTCTTGTCTGTCATTCATATAATGCAGGTCTATGGTCACGGTCTCAAAGAGCATGCACAGAGTCCAAATTAAAACAATTCCCCGTCGTAAGTACACATTGATGGCCTAAGACACGAAACGAGCGGTTTGTGTGAGAAAACGAACAGTATTTATATCGTTTTTACCACTTATACACAGCCATGTCGAAGTGATCTGATCTGACGTGTACGCAGACTGGTGCATAGATATATACACTAGATGTCGCCTTGTCTACGGCAGTTCATTGGAACGAATGTCTTTAAGGCGACATCTAGTGTATATATCTATGCACCAGTCTGCGTACACGTCAGATCAGATCACTTCGACATGGCTGTGTATAAGTGGTAAAAACTATATAAATACTGTTCGTTTTCTCACACAAACCGCTCGTTTCGTGTCTTAGGCCATCAATGTGTACTTACGATGGGGAATTGTTTAATTTGGACGACGGGGAATTGTTTTAATTTGGACTCTGTGCATGCTCTTTGAGACAGTGACCATAGACCTGCATTATATGAATGACAGACAAGAACGGTTTGACCTAAAAATATCAAAATTGAAACTACTGCGGAAAAAAAGACACCTACATCTTGGATGCCCTTGAGGTAAGCTAAAACATACCAAAAATTCATTTCAAAGTGAACTATCCCTTTAACAATTCAAGCTCATGCCCAGTCTCAATAATAAGGGTTCCAGAATGCGATGCCAGCAAAGAACCTTTCAGGCAACAGTTCTTAAAAGAACCTTTTTTTTTTTTCTCAGTGTGAAGAACATTTAAAAAATCTGAAGAAATAAACTTTTTAAAGAACTTCATGATGCCAAAAAAGAAACTTCACTCCAAACGAGCAAGGTGTGAAAACACCCTAAGTCCCTGTTTACACCTGGTATTAAGATGTGTTTTGGTCAATTCTCAAGCAGACAAGGGAGACACATTCCCTTTTACACCTGGTGTTTCAATCGGTCTCTTTTGTCCACTTTCAACAAGTTCTGTCTGGATTTCCTCGAGGGGAGGGTCTATGGACAGGTAAATATATGGGCTTTTTCAGATCTTTGATCTAATGGATATGAGATCACAGAATGTACATAGGAACACGACAGGAGAAAACAGAAAAACACACAGAGAGCATCAGCTTTTGTTTCTGCTCTGACAGCTAAAAGACCAGCCAGTGTTAGAAATCAGGACAGGTGAGAAAACATGATGCTTGGTACGTTTTCAAACCAAACTTGGGTCTTTAGCCAAAAAGTTTAAATCCCGTCTGGCTATCGCGCTTCCCATAATGTTTATGCATTAATAGGCGACCTTTTGTGGCTGTTCAAACGCATTCGATCACATAAGCGTTTACACTACGAAAGCAATTCGGTCAAATGCGTTTTTGACTCCGTCTGGAAGTGGATGACAGAGGACAAGCTCAAAACGTTTAGACCCCATTTTCTTTACACCTGCATTTAACGTTGTCCACTTGTTATCTGATCAACCAAAGACTATAGGAGGAAATAATAAGGCTAGTATGCCATTTAAAACATAACCCACTACTCCAAGACTTTAAAGGGATAGTTCACTTTGAAATTAATTTTTGGTATGTTTTAGCTTACCTCAAGGGCATCCAAGATGTAGGAGTCTTTTTTTCCGCAGTAGTTTCAATTTTGACATTTTTAGGTCAAACCGTTCTTGTCTGTCAGTCATATAATGCAGGTCTATGGTCACTGTCTCAAAGAGCAGTGATCAGTGATCTGATCTGACGTGTATGCAGACTGGTGCATAGATATATACACACTAGATGTCGCCTTGTCTACGGCAGTTCATTGGAACGAATGTCTTTAAGGCGACATCTAGTGTCAGATCAGATCACTTGGACATGGCTGTGTATAAGTGGTAAAAACGATATAAATACTGTTCGTTTTCTCACACAAACCGCTCGTTTCGTGTCTTAGGCCATCAATGTGTACTTACGATGGGGAATTGTTTAATTTGAACGACGGGGAATTGTTTTAATTTGGACTCTGTGCATGCTCTTTGAGACAGTGACCATAGACCTGCATTATATGACTGACAGACAAGAACGGTTTGACCTAAAAATATCAAAATTGAAACTACTGCGGAAAAAAAGACACCTACATCTTGGATGCCCTTGAGGTAAGCTAAAACATACCAAAAATGTATTTCAAAGTGAACTATCCCTTTAAGGAATCTTCAATAAGATCCTGTAAGCAAAATCGACCCCTGCAGGAGCTTACATGAACAACATCTGCTCGCTTTCTCCACAACCCTCATCTCTTTTCCTTCCTCAGCAGAGTGAGAACTTATGGGTTCTGGCCAGCAAGATGACAGCAGTACAAACGGTGGATAGATAAGGCTACGACCCAAGGGCCGGCCGGAGGATGAGATGAATACATTACTCAGACAGCGACGGGGGACCTGGGTCAGTGCGGTTCAAGATCCAGGGCGCCCTTAACTAAATCTGCTGCATCTGTAACAAGGAGGGCCGAGGGAAAAGAGGGCACGGAGCATGTAGAGAAGGAGGGAGCGAGAGAGAAACGGAGAGGGCGGGGGTTTGTCCTCCAGAGCCCCCTATGGCATCTCGTCGCACTCGAGCAAGGTCTGCAAAATTGGCCGACATCCCGAATGCAAGGCCTCTTTACCACAAGGCCCCACTCTATCAAGTCTGCGAGTCGAGATGATGTGTGTGAGTGTGTGTGCCAGCCAATGGCATCATTTATCCAGCAGGGCAGACAAAAACAAGCTGCTGCCAGTATTGATGGGCCCTCCTCAGGGCCCTCTGCGGATTGGGGTCGCCGGGTCAGCGCTCGCCAGCAATCTGGAGGTAAATGGAAACTGGGGGCTGTTAGATGTATGACCGGCCACCGCAGAACAAAGCCCAGGTGTGTGTATGCGTGTACGAATAAAAGCAAGTGGCTCCCTTTCTACTATATTGTACCTCTCTTCCTCTAACCGTGCCCTCTACAGATAACCGGATTAAGTTCTTGTTTATTGCCAGGATTTTGACCTCACTTACTCTTATAACTTCATTGCACTGCCTTCCCAGTGTAGCCAATTTAGAACAATAGGATTGTCTAGAGAGGCACATGCTTGGAGAAGTGCACCTCTATCATTCGCTCTCAGAGCATCTGAATGGCTGATCAAAGGGAGATTTGAACTTAAAGAGGTCTTGAAATGAAGGATCTAAAGTAGAGAAAACAGGAGAATTTGAAGAATTGAGAAATTGAAGGAAATTTGAGTGATGATTGCCTATATGCAAAACTCACCACCAAGATGCTAGGGTGTTGTGGATGGTTCTTAGGTGTTGATAGATGGTTGCTCAGGTTTTCTGAAAGTTTTCTATAAGGCTTACTGGCCAAGCCAACATACCCAAAGCCAAGTCTCTATGTTATTCCAGTCACTAGATTTTCAACTGACAGGTAAAAAAAGAAAAGAAAAGACTTTGTCTACAACATTGATAGAGGATGCGTCTCAATCAGCTCCCTAGTTCAGTAGTCAGGGCATGGATCCATACCAAGGTAGGACGGCATCAAGGCACGTCCGAAACCAATGTTGGCTTCTCTTCCTATCTCCTGATATACCTTCATCTGATTGATTTTTGAAGGAATCATTGATATATCCTTCGCTGCCTTTTATATCCCACAATCCTGTGCTTTCTATTCTGTGACAGTTGGGCTAAAAAATAAAGATGGCGTCTGAAAGTTGCGGTTGGTCGTCAGTTTGTGTGCAAATGGATGTTCCTGAACAATGTTTTCCACTTCTGATCTCATTTCTAATGAGAAATGACTATTGTAGTAATTAAATATTCTCTTAGTTTTTACCAAAGCTCTGTCTGTTTTGTAATAGGTCATTAAAGCGTTATGCTGCCTCAGTTTCATGAGGTACCTTTGTGCACAAACGCTGCCTACAAATTCATTGTCTGATAAGGCAGCGAGGCATCAAGTCAATAGCCTATTTTTTTCATCATAACAAAAACAGTGTGAGAGCAGTCATATGCCAAAGTTTAAGGGTGCCTAGACTCTGACCAATTTATGAATCTCTCTATGGACTACTAAAACTAAACTAATCATTATTCATACAAATTAATCATTGTCCTTTAGCATTATCAGTTTAAACTGCCTTTGCTGCAAAAATTATGAACACATAACTTGTATAGTATTGAATGTACCCAGATAACATTTAGGATGGCAAGGAAATTGTCTCTAATCGCAGATAAAATGCATGAAGAAAGTAAACTTCTTCTTCTCCATGCTTACTTTAAATTTGAACTTACCTAGCTCTTTCCACACCCTCAAAACGCATCTTACACATCTTGGTTTGTCAAATGCACAGTCAGAGGCTCAGAGCCTTCTCTCTTGTGTAAGCACTACTTATGGTTGTTGGGTTTGGCAAGCACATCTAATAGAGGAAAGCATAGGGGAAGAGAGAAGAGGATAGTAAGATGGCAGAAGAGGAGGAAATGCTGCTGATGGGAACCTGAGACCGTGCCCTTCCATTCACTCCGGTATCATTGTAACACATCATCCAATTTTCCGAGAGCTGGAGAGGGGAATGGGCCTGCATTTACATAATGCTGCGTCCTCACTATTTTAATTCACCCCAAGCGCAGCCATGTGTGTGAGCTGCTGCTAGCTGTTTGCGCGAGTGTGTATGAGTGTGTAGTTGCAGGGCTCTTCAATTCTAATGGTAGATGAACTCTCAGGTAAGTTTAGCATAGTCCTCTTCAGTTAAAGTACTGTAGCCTGGGAAGAGCACCTGCTGTCAACATATTTTCCACTGCATTATTAAACAGCCAATAGTATCAAAGTGCTTGATACCCCAACGCAAATTAGGCCTGGTCTTCAGATAAAATGCAGATTAATAGGGATTATCCTCTGAAAAAAATTTTTAAATGACCATTTAGCCATAAACTATCCAGCATCAACTGTGTTAAAGGGAAAGTTCACCCAAAAATCTATATTTTTTCATGATTTATTCACCCTTTACTCACAATTGCCGGCACCCATTGACTTCCATTGTAATTTTTTTTTCTATATGGAAGTCAATGGGTGCCGTCAACTGTCTGGTTACCAACATTCTTTATCTTCTGTGTTCAACAGATGAAAGAAATTCATACAGGTTTGGAACAACATGAGGGTGAGTAAATGATCACTAGCCTATATCTTTAACGCTTCAGTTATTTACAATTAATAAATAATGATTTTTATAACAGCAGTAGTGCAACACTTAACTTAGCATTTCATGAGTTTACAAGTAGGCTATGCATGAAATCAAATATAGTAATTTATGCGTATTGGCGTGCTATCCGAGGGAGGGCTCCGAGCTCGAAATTTCGCCCGAACCTAGAGTCCATGACTGGGATAGAAACCTGCCAAAAGTGAGGGTGGAGGGATGTGAAACTGTCACAGGACAGAGGTGAGATACGGCTATATACTAGTTTCCTCTTGCGCTGATTGGTTGATTACCTGAACGTGCACATCCCAAACTTTGTTAAATAAAATCTTCAAATTGCATGATATTTAAAATATATGTACATTTAATTTCATGTTTGCCCTACTTAGATATTTTTTGTGAATTTGCATATTTAAAAAAAAAATATTTGAGTGAAACAGATGTTAATACTGAGTCATGTCTACACTTTCTGTGTAAGACAGAAGTAGATTTCACGTAAAAAAGTCAGTTTTCTATGGTTTGCAGTTCAGCACATAAAACACACTTCAGCGCCATCTGCTGTCAAAAGGGACCAAATAAAAAGATGTGTTTGTACTACAATATTTTTCAGGTGCTCTTTTTATACATTGCTACTCAAACAGCACAGATTCATTCGCCTTCTTCATATTGTTGTTGATCTATGTCTGTGCAGTTAAAAGAAGGAATGTGCCACCAAGGGTTTTTACAACCCAAACACACTCTGCCAACTTAGGCACCCCTTATTTAAAACGTCATTACATTGTCTAATGGAAAAATCTATTTTATACATTTTCTTTGCAGAACCCCTGCAAAACCTTCACAATACTTGGTACTACTGCTTGAAAACCTTTGTGCTAATCTCAAACAAATCATGTGGCTGAGCATAATTGTACATTTTCCATAATGAAAAGGCCAAGCTACTTATCAAATATTCCTGCAATGTGTGTCTGTTACTCTGTTCTATACAATAGAATGGAAATGATAACAAAAGGATCGGCTCTGAAATCTGATTGGAAACGACACCTTCATGGGGACCTCCAAGGTGTCTCTCTAAGATTTTAGAGAGATTTTTCCCCCATTCATATGGGAAAACAAAGTTTAGTTAGTTACTCACTTATACATAGGCCACAATATAGGTGTTTTTTTTTTAAAGAAAACATAAAATGCCTTTCTTTCTTTCTAACCCTTTCTGATCCCTTTGAAGAGTGGTTGAAACAAATATAATAAAACAAGATGGGACAATAGTTCTATAAGAGTTTGGGGTCCAACACAGCAGTAACAGGACAGGAGTGCCAGTTGGAGCCTGAATGCATCAAGTTAGTTCATGCATTCATGACTTCTAGACTAGATTGCTGTAATGCATTACTTGCTGGTTCTCCTGCATCCTCAATAAACAAGCTACAATTAGTCCAAAATGCAGCTGCTAGAATTCTTACCAGGTCAAGAAAATATGCTCATATAACACCAGTTTTATCATCTCTACACTGGTTACCTATTAAGTTCTGCATCAATTACAAAGTATTGCTACTCACCTATAAGGCCCTAAACAGTTTAGCTCCTGTGTATTTAACTGATCTTCTATCAGCCATCACGCTCTTTAAGGTCACAAACCTCCGGAAAGCACTTCAGATGATGCAAACTCTGAATCAACGTGCACCACTGCCAATTTTTCCATATATTGGAATCATTGTTCACAACTTGTAAGTGTGGACAGCCTTTTAGAGCTCCTGACCTGACCTACAAAGCATTCTTACATGAAACATCCAATCAAGATAGGTATGAATTGAGTGTGTTTTCTCTTCTGTGTAACATTCCTTTTCTTGTTCCCTTACTTTTTTTCAATGTCAAGTGTATAATAATAAGCACAAATAAATTACTTATTTATTAGTGACTTTAGCAGTATAATATTATTATTGAGAATAAACAATTATATAATAATGTGTTATACAATAAATTAAGCAAACAATTGTTTTTTTTTTATTATTATTAGTGTTTGATTGATTAGTTAGAGAGTGGTACAGTCTTCTATTTTCCGTACTTTCTCTTGAAGTTTATTCTTTGTCCACAAGATGGAGACAACATACTAAATATTGAAGCTTCAAAAGCATGGAGACTTCTGCAAAGATATGGAGCTCCAAATAATGAATAATTATGAGTCATATTTAAAGATTCAGATGGAACTTTTAGAATGAGTGTTTTAATTATAATGCCATGCTGAGATAGAAGCAGTTAAAATGAATATTCTTTTTTATAATGTCATTAGAGCTGTCACTGTGCCCAACACACCCAATAATACAAGGTCGAAGTCTGATGCGTTCCAGAAAATACTGGAGGAACTTTGACAGGACTGAAGGTCAGTGAGATTCAGTGAAAGTGCAGATAATGAAAAACACATTTAATAATATGTCTTAAAAAACAGCTCCTTATTAAGCCACTACATCAACATCTCTCATCATATGAACGGATTCTGACAGCTGGATTATTTGCCGTCAGATAATGTTCCCCCAATATGTTTCTTACAAAATGAGGTTCTAATATAAACTGAGGCTTGCTAGGTTTTGCGGATAGCTTCGTGGGCAGCTTGCTGACATCTAGCACTGTTGTGCTTTGGATAACCCGAGTTTGAATCCTGGCTCTCTGGCTTTTCCTGATCCTGTATCCCACTTCCCCAGCTAACACGGAACTTTCCCTATAGCGTTATGTAAATTTTAGTAAAAAAAAACCTTCCTAAAATAATGTTTCTGGAACAGTCTTATAATGTTTTCATAGTTAAAATACATTCTCGTAACGTTCAGTTAAAATGTTCTTAGATCAATGTTCTTGGAACGTTTTTATGATGTTATTTGTACTTGACTGATGTTCTCATAATATTCAGAGAAAACGTTCCCAGATAACAAAAATATGTTCTTGGAATGTTTTGCTAACATTCCCATTAAGTTAAAACGTGATTTCTGAATGTTTTCTGAAACATTCAAAACATCAGTTTTTTTTTTTAAAGTATTAAGAACGTGTTCTTCTTGGTTTATGTGAACGCTAGAGGAACATTCCATATAATTTTGGAAATGTTATAAAAATTTTACTTCTGAATGTTTTCTGAACGTTCAAAACATCGTAAATGCTTTGACAAAAACGTACTCGGTTACTAACGTAACCTCGGTTCTCTCTAGAGAGGAAACGAGTACTGCGTAATATCTTACGCTAGGGGAAATCTCTTTTCCGCGAGATACTGAAGCCAAAAAATTATCCTTAATTTTGAAATAATGTAAAACGCGTTGCGGCAGCATGCAGACATAGGCGAGACAGCTCGCGCGCCTATTGGCTGCCCTGCGGCAACTGCAGCAGCCTATCGATAAGGCCCTATCGTCACGTCCCGCCGAAACGGGCGTGGCCTGGGGCTATAAATATAGCATCGAAAGGCTAGCTTACCGGTTTTTCATCGCCGGAGCGAACCGGAGCGTGCGCAGGCACGGCAAGATACGCAGTACTCGTTTCCTCTCTAGAGAGAACCGAGGTTACGTTAGTAACCGAGTACGTTCTCTTACGAGAGGTACTCTCGTACTGCGTAATATCTTACGCTAGGGGAAACAGTGTAAAACGCCGTGCATGCTATGATCCAGCACCAAAGTCCCAAGGGCAGGTGCCCGGGCTCATGTAGTACATGATCATAAGTGGCTCACAGAGAGCCCAGGAAGAGTGGCTAGAATAGCATCATTCCTGTAATGCAGCATCCTATAAGAACAGTTATAGTGATGGTATTTACTCAGTCAGGGCGACCCCGGCCTGGACTGATGAATATAGTGGGTCTTACACATTGCCCATAGAGCTGCGCGATCTAAACGAGCGTTGCTCGCGCTATTTTGGTATTCTGGGCCGGACGTACTCGGGGCAGACAGTACCGATTTCTAGACTGAAAGCAGCTTAGCTTGCAGAGCGGGAACCTCTAGGTTATAAAACCTTATAAATGTAGACGGGGAGGCCCAGCCTGCCGCCATACAGATATCTTGCAAGGCAATCCCACTAGACCAAGCCCACGACGAGGCCACGCCTCTCGTGGAGTGCGCTCTGACACCCAATGGGCACTGCAAGCCCTTAGAGGTGTAAGCCAGCGCTATAGCATCGACTATCCATCTGGATAGGCTCTGTTTCGAAACGGCGAGTCCCTTAGAACGTCCGTAGAGTGAAACAAAGAGCTGCTCCGTCTGTCTGAAAACAGACGTGCGGGACACATAAGCCCTTAGCGCCCTGACTGGGCAAAGGAAGCTGGCGTCCTTCTCCTCGTTAGAGACCGGCAGGGCAGACAGGGAAATTACCTGGGCCCTGAACGGTGTATTGAGGGATTTTGGGACGTACCCGTGCCTTGGTTTGAGTATGACTTTCGAGTCATTTGGCCCAAACTCCATACACGTCGCGCTCACTGAGAGCGCTTGTAAGTCCCCTATGCGCTTCACTGAAGCGAGAGCCAGAAGAAACACCGTTTTGAAAGACAAGTGTTTGATATCTACTGACTGGATAGGCTCAAATGGGGCACCCTTCATGGCCTCCAAGACCGTAGAAAGGTCCCATATGGGGACTGAGGGAGGTCTGGGAGGATTTAACCTCTTAGCTCCTCTAAGGAACCGAATGACCAGATCGTTCCTTCCTAGTGACTGACCAAGCGTTGGTTTGGAAAACGCTGCTATAGCCGCCACATAGACTTTGAGCGTGGATGGGGCTCTGCCTTCATCCAGTAGCTCTTGTAGGAAGGAGAGAACCTCCGTCACTCCACAGTCCAGGGGTGAAAAGCCGCGTGCTGTGCACCAGCTGGAGAACACTGACCATTTTGAGGAATAGAGCCGTCTCGTAGAGGGAGCTCTAGCCTGCATGATCGTGTTTAACACTCCCTCTGGGATATCAGAGGGTACCCGTTGATGGCCCACGCATGTAGGGACCAAAGCTCCGGGCGAGGATGCCAGATCGAGCCCCTGGCTTGAGAGAGGAGGTCCCTCCTCACTGGTATTGGCCATGGGGCAGTGCTCGTCAGCTGCATAAGAACTGGGAACCAAGCCTGGTTCTTCCAGAACGGAGCAACCAGTAACACTGAGCATCTGCTTTCCCTGATCCGCTCTAATACCTGAGGTATGAGCGTGATGGGGGGAAAGGCATAGAGCGGGCAGCGGGGCCAGACGTGGGCCAGCGCATCCCTGCTCTTTGAGTAAAATTCCGGGCAGTGAGCGTTTTCTTGAGACGCAAACAGGTCTATCTTTGCTCTGCCGAATGTCTGCCACAGCAGTTGGACTGTCTGCGGATGCAGTGACCATTCTCCTGCTGGAACATTGTTCCTGGACAGTCTGTCTGGTCCCACATTCAGGTGGCCAGGCACATGCGCTGCTCTGAGCGAGCGCAAATTGTGCTGAGCCCATACCAGGAGGCGTTTCGCTAACCTGTATAGGTTTCGGGATGTGATGCCTCCCTGGCGATTTATGTAGGCTACCACTGACATGTTGTCCGAGCGGACCAAGACGTGGTGTCCTGCTATTTGGGGACGAAAGCGCCTCAGCGCGTTGTCGACTGCCATCATTTCCAGGCAGTTTATGTGCAGAAGCTTTTCCCGTTCTGACCACTGGCCAAAAAACGGTCTGCCCTCGAGCAGTGCTCCCCATCCCGAGGTGGAGGCGTCCGTGGACACCACCTTCACACTCGAGGAAGTCCCCAGGCTTACACCTGACTGGTACCAGTCGGTCGCTCTCCAGGGTATCAGTGCTGAGACGCATTCCTGATCGACCTTGAGACGAAAGAGACCTGAAGTCCATGCTCGACGCGGTACTTGCGCTTGTAGCCAGAACTGCAGTGGGCGCATGCGAAGCAGACCCAGCTGGAGAACTGTGGATGCTGCTGCCATGAGACCGAGCATCCTTTGAAACTTCTTTAGCGGGACTATAGTGCCGCGGCGGAAGGTTTCTGTCCTGCGCTGAATAGTCAATCTGCGCTGTAGCGATATTTGAGCTGTCATTGACAGCGAGTCCAGTTCTGTGCCCAGGAAAGATATTCTCTGACTGGGAGACAGTGAACTTTTCGCCCAGTTGACTTTGAGACCCAGATTCTCGAGATGTTCGAGTAAAATGGTTCTGTGTTCTATGAGCTCCGTATGTGACTGAGCTAGAACCAGCCAATCGTCCAAGTAGTTCAAAACTTGCATTCCCCGAAGTTTCAGGGGAGCGAGGGCTGCGTCCATGCACTTCGTGAATGTACGGGGTGCTAGGGACAGGCCAAACGGTAGGACTGTGTATTGATAAGCCTGGCCCTCGAAGGCGAATCTCAAAAATCGCCTGTGACGTGACGCTATTTGTATTTGGAAATACGCGTCTTTCAGATCTATTGACACAAACCAGTCCCCGTGGCGAATTTGCGCGAGGATTTTCTTGGTTGTGAGCATTCTGAACCTGCGTTTTGAAAGCGCTACGTTCAGTTGTCTTAGATCTAGAATGGGTCTGAGACCCCCGTCTTTTTTCGGAACCAGAAAATATCTGCTGTATAGCCCCCCTTCGCTCTGAGCTTGAGATAAAGGCTCTATTGCCCCTTTGCTCAACAGCTTCGCAATTTCGGTACGAAGTACACTTGCTACTTCCTTTTCTACCGTGGTTTCGACTCGCACCGCACAACGGCGGGGACGTCGAGCGAACTGTAGCGAATAGCCTCTTTTTATAATGTTCAGCACCCATTCTGATACACCGGGAAGCTTTGCCCACGCATGTGCGTGCATAGCTAAGGGTTGAATGAGATTGGAGCTCTGGTCGTGACATAGTGGCGACCGGGGAGCTTCGGTATGCTGTATTATAGACACCGCATTTGCAGCGCTCGAGGCGGGGAGTGTTTTGATCACAGCGGGCGGTTCGCCCGCGCTCGGCTCTCTCACGGCAGGTAGCTGAGAGACGGCGAGCGTGGGGGAAACCGAGGGATTCGTCATGTCTGTGAGTGAATGTGGGCGCAGGACAGCGGGCACATTTGCACTGAAAACACCATCGACCTGAGTCGGTTGTATGTGTGTTGGTTTCGTTTTTACAGAAACCAAGAGACATGCAGCGTGTAGTGTTTGTGGGCACTGGGACGTGGGCACGTTCACTACATTCTGTGCGCAATCGACATGAGTCGATTTTATGTGCGCGAGCCCTGTGGGGCGGGCTGTGTCTGTGTGTAGGAATGGGCACTGGGCAGTGGGCATTTTTACTACACTCATAACACCGTCGGCCGTGGCCGGAATACCAGAAAATACGCTCTTTACAGGATTTATCTGGGTCGCCGTGAAAACGGCGTTTGTGTACAGGCAAGCGGGTAATGCAACCGACTTGTTTACTGCAGAGTACACTGGAACAGTCGCATGTAATGGAACTGGACGAGCGGGAAGTTTTGGTGGAAACCCGGCCGCAGCGGGGCTTGAACACCGTCGTTTTCCTAAGCTGGCTAGGAAGACTTTGAGGCCTCGGGCTTCATCTCGACCTTCGGCCGAGTCCCACGCTGTGGGGGGCGGCGGCCGGCAGAGCGAGAGCGTGGTCTCTGGTCCCGGGCCTGTCGACGCTGTGAAGCGGCGGCGGGGGGCGGTGGCTGCGAGCTGCGAGCAGACGGCTGTTTAGAGCGGCCTGATGCGGAGCTAGAGCGCTTTGGCAAAAAGTGCTTCATGGCCTGCGACGTCTTTTGTACCTCAGCGAATCTGTCCGCGAAATCTTTGACGGACGATCCAAAGAGGCCAGTAGCAGAAACGGGGGCGTCGAGGAACACAGAGCGCTCCGAGTCCGGCATTTCTGAAAGCGTCAGCCAGAGGTGTCTCTCAGCAACGGTGAGAGAGGCCATGTTCCGCCCTATGGCCTGTGCAGCGGATTTCGTAGCGCGGAGTGCGAGGTCCGTAGCGCTCCTTAAATCCGCCACGTTGATTGCTTCCGTGCCTTCCTCGTCCAGCTTTCGGAGAAGGTTAGCTTGGAAGATCTGGAGAGTGGCCATAGTGTGTAGCGCTGATGCAGCCTGCCCAGCGGCGGTGTAAGCGCGACTGTGCAGGGTGGAAGTAGCGCGGCAGGCTTTTGAAGGTAGCGCCGTCTTAGTCCGCCGTCCAGCAGAGGGCGGGCAAAGATGGGCTGCTACCGCCTCCTCCACTAGAGGGAGAGCGAGGTATCCTCTGTCTTTGGCACCGTCCACCACGGAGAATGCCGCCGAAGCAGAGGAACGTAGCCTGGCTGAAAAAGGGGCGCTCCAAGACTTTGCCAGTTCTTCATGAAGCTCAGGAAGAAACGGGGCGGGTCTTGAGGGCGTGGAAACGCGGTCCCCTTGCAGAAAACAGCCGTCCAGACGGTTGCGTGTAGGCTCGGCGGGCGCGGACCACTCGAGGCCGAGGCTCTCTGTGGCCTGTGTGAGCAGACGCATCAGCTCAGCTTCAATGCTGGCCCGTTTTCCTGACGACTCGCGGGCAGAAGAAGGGGCGAGGTCCACAGAGCTCGCCCAATCCTCGCTGTCCGAAGCCAGGATAGAGCAGTTGTCCTCCTCGAAAACTGCCGCTTCTTCCTTGTCATCTCCGGCGGAAGCGGCGGCCAGCGGCGGCCACTGTCCGGGAGTGAGAGACTCGAGAGAAGCAGACGGCGAAGCTGGCAGGCGCACCGGCGAGCTTTTCTCGGTGGGAGGCTCAGGGATCCGCTGAGCACGGCGCTTTTTACGGCGCGGCGTCGAAGCGGGGGGTGCAGGCTCGTGGAAAGTTGCCATGCGAGTCCTCAGAGTCGCCATAGGCATAAGCTCGCAGTGAGGGCATCCGCCGTCAGCGAGCGCTAGAGCCGCATGTCCTTCACCCAGGCAGGAAACGCAGATGACATGGCGGTCCCCGTCGCTGAGTGGGGCTCGGCACGAGCCACAGGATGGACGAGACATCTTGAAAAAGACGCTCTGCTCTTTTAGAAAGGGAGTGTGAGTCGCGGCGGCGAACACACACAAAGCAATGAAAGGATATAACGCCGGATAGCGTAGCAGGAACGGTGGTTGAAGGCGGCGCGGCCAGCGACTCCAGGTACCGAACTCGTCCCGCTGAAATGCTGTTTCCACGGCGCGGCTTCTTCTCTCTGGATCCAGCGATGCGTGAGCTCCGCTGAAGAGATGAAAAATCGGTAAGCTAGCCTTTCGATGCTATATTTATAGCCCCAGGCCACGCCCGTTTCGGCGGGACGTGACGTATGGGGCGCGAAGCGCCCCCATTGGTGATGACGTCACGATAGGGCCTTATCGATAGGCTGCTGCAGTTGCCGCAGGGCAGCCAATAGGCGCGCGAGCTGTCTCGCCTATGTCTGCATGCTGCCGCAACGCGTTTTACATTATTTCAAAATTAAGGATAATTTTTTGGCTTCAGTATCTCGCGGAAAAGAGATTTCCCCTAGCGTAAGATATTACGCAGTACGAGAGTACCTCTCGTAAGAGAACAAAACATTTTTTTCTTGGTTTATGTGAATTTTAGAGGAACGTTCCAATCATTTTGGAAATGTTATTAAAACGTTATTTCTGATGGAATGGAATGTTCCTCTAAAGTTCACATAAACCAAGAAAAAAACGTTCGCAATATATTAAAAAAACTGGACGTTTTCAACATTCAGAAATAACTTTTTCATTACCTAATGGGAATCTTAGCAAAACATTCTAAGAACATATTTTTGTTAGCTGGGTCGCTTCCAGTCTACATACTGTCCTATTATGATGAAAGCCAAAAAATGTATATTCAAACAGTTGCTAAGCGAAGTGGGAGACAGGAACAGGAAAAGTCCAAGGGCCAGGACTTGAACTCGGATCACCCAAAGCACAACAGCGCTAGATGTCAGCAAGCTGCCCACGAGGCTATTGGCACCAAGTAGCTGGGGTCAGTTTTGTAAATATTAAAACCTCATTTTGTAAGGAACAAAATCTGACGGAAAACAGTCCAGCTGTCGGAATCCGTTTCCCCACCCATATGATGAGAGATGTTGATGTAGTGGCTTAAAAGATGCTGATTCTATTCTGTGTGTAGATGGAGCTTAATTAGCTAGAGTTTAAAGATTTCTTTTTTGGTGTTTTTGCCTTTTATCACAATAGGACAGTATGTAGAAGGGAAGAAAAGTTTGAGACACGAGCAAGAAAAGTCCAGGAGCCAGGATTCAAATTTGGGTTAACCAAAGCACTACAAAGCTACACTGTTAATATCAGCGATCTGCCCACGAGGCTATCGGCGCCAAGTAGCTAGGGTCAGTTTTGTATATATTAGAACCTCAATCTTTAATAAACATGTGGGGAACTGAATCCGACGGCAAACAATCCAGCTGTCGGAATCCGTTACCCCACCCAAATGATGAGAGATGTTGATATAGTGGCTTAAAAGATGCCGATTCTATTCTGTGTGTAGATAAAGCTTAACCAGCAACAGTTTAAAGATAAATTTTTTGGTGTTTTTGCCTTTTATCACAATAGGACAGTATGCAGACAGGAAGCAAAGTTTGAGACACAAGCAAGAAAAGTGCAGGAGCCAGGATTCGAACTCGGGTCAACCAAAACACAACAGTGCTAAATGTCAGCAAACTGCCCACGAGGCTATCGACGGCAAGTAGTTACAAGGTGTCATGTTTTTTTGCTACTTTCAGCCCGATGCGGTTTTATTTTCATGTCCTGCACCACGTTGTTTAAATAGCAAATGCATTTGCACCCATCTGTGCGACCATGGGTGTTCTGGTCTGAAAACGAGGTGTGTTCAGGTGCATTAAAAAACATCAGTAATGGTAAATGGACTGCATTTATATAGCGCTTTAAACAGACCCATGGCCACCAAAGCGCTTTACATATTGCCTCACATTCACCCATTCATCGACAGTGGTGTCAGCCTTGCAAGGCACCATCCAGCTCGTCGGGAGCAGCTGGGGTTAGGTGTCTTGCTCATGGACACCTCGACACTTGGTCAGGTGGAACCGGGGATTGAACCACTACCCTTCCGGTTTGTAGACAATCTACATGAACCACTGAGCCACTGCCACCCAACAATGTAATGTGCGCCTATAGGCGGGTCCACAACACGCTTACACTGCTTTCTAAACACACAGGGAACACACAGCAGCACACAGCAGCACACAAACATGCCAAATATTAAAAATAAAAGGATTACAATATAAAAGATTATTATTGTGTACATAAAGATATGGTGGAATCCGGCTTGTCCCATAGATGGTCTGCTCGCGCACCTTAACCTCGCACACGAGCAGATCCGTTTGCGCTCTGGAGACGCGTTTGGTCTTTCCACTATCAAACTCCGTCATGTAAATAGCGAATCCGCCATGGCACGTAAAGCCCAAAACACACCCATTACTCATTAAGAGAATAGGGACAACCCTTTTAGACCATGCGCCTGGCACGCCGACCATTTTTTCCGTCGTTAAACTAGCAAAAGTGGATTTGGACATGCCCTTACTGCACTTGCGCCCTGCGCTTTAGACCATGCGCTTAGATAGTTAAAATAGGGCCCATTGTGTAAGAAACATGGGGGGAACAGAATCCGACGGAAAATAATCCAGCTGTCAGAATCCGTTCCCCCACCCCCATGATGAGTGAGATGTTGATGTAGTGCCTTAAAAGATGCTGATTTTATACCCTGTATGGATGGAGTTTTACCAGCAACAGTTTAAAGATGTATTTTTTGGCGTTATTGCCTTTTATCATAATAGGACAGTATGTAGACAGGTAGAAAATTATATGCAACCATCTACTACCGTATTGCATCGGACCGTGCATTGTAGTGTCCCTGAAGAAACATTTTCGAAACTCTTTAAATCATCTAAATCAACAACATGTGTGTTAGACCAGTGGTTCCCAAAAATTTTTTGTCTGAGACCCCCCTTTTCCCAAGAAAATATTTTAGGGCCCCCCTTCACATTTAATGATGTTATTGCTCTTGTAAGCTTGCAGCAAGGATGACAACATTTTTTTGTTTTTAAACAAACAGTATGTTTATTACTATAACCAGATATGTTTATGCACAAATAATGGCGTGTAATATTGATAATACTATAACAAAAACATCAGTAGGCCATTTGTAATAGAAAAATGTAAGCCTAGGAGTAGCCTATTAATGGGCCCTATTTGAAATGCAATAACAAAAATAATTAAAGCTGCAAGCAGCATTTATCGGGGTTCAAGCAGTTAAGGCCTTTAAGAACAAAAGCATCAAAAGTTATTAAGTTTTATTTAGCAAGCATTTAACCACTGACATATATGATGGAAAAGACCATTTACAGCCAATACAGGCCATTTAACATAGGAAATATATGGTTTTCAAAGCTTTTTGACAGTTATAACACCTTTTTGCATGAGTCTTCTTACAGTCTTGCCTGATCTCCACCACTTTTATTAGTAGTACTCAAAGTGTGCCCATATATATGTGTCAAATTTGTTGTAAATATGTAATTTTGATAAGGAGTTTAGACAATTATATTCAGTGGAGTAACGAGCCAACACCGGGCCCTTAAGTAGGATTATCAAGGCGGGCCCCTTGATGACGCAATTGATGACATTGATGACGCAATGTCCGCGAGTAGGCTACCATGAATAGGGCAGGATAGGATCATACACAGCATATAAGAGATGAGATGACTAACAAAATCAGGAGGAGCCTAAGCTCACCAAAAAAAACACACAAAAAAAAAACCACTGGTGACAGCACACCATAACACATTGTTAGGCCAAGGTCCAAATCCATAAAAAAGATGCTCTCTTACATTATAGCGGCATTTTCCGGGCTTTCCTATGTGCAACTGCAAAGTTGTCGATTAGATCAGGATTGTGCGCACGGGCATTCTCAATTGACCCTTTGCAGGGAGTTTGATTGACAGGCGATCTGACTAATTATAATCCGCCATTTTGACATTGGAGGATTTAAATTTGAAAAACAAAGTGTACTGACGTCTTAGCACTTTAAAACAACATTCCTTTTATGTTCATTCTTGTTTATTTTAATGCTATAAATTAACTAGAAGGAAGAGATGATTGGTTCACGAGCAGCTTTAACTGAGCCTCGAGTCTACGGCGATCTGTCAGACACATTAAAGAGTCACAAAACAGTATTTATTGTTTAAATGTCTCTAAAAAATGACTACATTTGAAAGGTGAGACTTTTTGCGCTTTTCCATTACCAGTACCAGCTCAGCTCGACTCGACTCGACTCGACTCGGCTCGGCTCGGCTCGGCTCGCTTTTCGCTACGTTTTCCATTGCAGATAGTACCTCCACAATAGTACCTGGTCGTCATAGCGACGCCGCAGGAAACTGCTGTGACTTAATCTTCTACGCGAGATACATCCGCTGCCACACACACAGGACAATGGAGGAAATCGAGTGCAATGATGACGCAGTGAATAGTGACGATTCTCTCTGACAAGTCAGCAGTCTAGTATCGCCTCAGCTCGCCCCAGCTCGCTTAGAACCTCGCCGGAGGTGGTACGAAAAAAAGTACCTGGAAGCAGGTACAGGTACAACTTTTACACAGTGGAAAAAGTACACTGTGTTACACTGTGTAGTGGAAAAGCGCCATTTGTTTCATATCAAAAGTACTTGTCTGTCAGCGCGCAGTCTCCTCTCTGATCCGCAATGTATTTTTCACTGCATGAGAACTTGGTGTGGTGCGAGAGGGGCGTCGCTTGTCAGACAAGGCAACAGTAACTAAAGTGGATGGTCTTTGCGAATGGTCATTGACAGTATGGACGGGGATTCGCCAGTCCCAATTCAAAACATATTTCATCACAATCCATCATTGTTCGTTTGATGGATTGATGGACAAAGACACTGCGTGCTAATTTTCAGTAGTCTAAAAGTTGGGTGCGCTTATAGCTATTTTCATGATTTTTTTCACTGTTATAGCGCCACCATGTGGCCAATTGTCACGATTTTTTTTCATGTCAACTCAGATTGAGCTTATGAACATGTGTCCCAAGTTTAGTGAAAATATCTCATTCCGTTCACAAGTTATAACCATTTTATAGCGCCACCAAGTGGCCAATTGTCATGATTTTTTTTCACGTGACCTCAGAATGAGCTCATGAACATGTGTCCTAAGTTTTGCGAAAATATCTCTTTCCGTTCACAAGTTATAACCGTTTTATAGTGCCACCTACTGGCCAATTGTTGCGATTTTTTTTCAAGTGATCTCAGATTGAGCTCAGGAAGATGTGTCCCAAGTTTAGCAAAAAAATCTCTTTCTGTTCACAATTTATAACCGTTTTAGTAAAAGTGGCCCTGGTGCCATCAAAGATTTTGGTTCCCCTTATCGACCGTTAATTGAAATTTTGAATTTTTTGGATGATTATTGATTGTCAGACTCAAGAGAATATTCTTGCAGTGGTTTGGTTCCGATCGGGCCAAAAACCTAGGAGAAGTTCGCAAAAATAGGTTTTTCAAAAAAATGCAATTTACTCAAAATTGGCGCCTGAAGAGCGAGCAAATCGGAGATAGCCATTTTGTCCGCCTTGAGCCAAGGATTCCAACGATATAAGACACTTGATCCTGGGACAAACGGTCTAAGAGTTATGAGCGATTTAGTACTTTTGGTTGCTGTAGCGCCACCTATGGGCCAATTGGGGTCATACTCTGATAGGTTGTCCCCAAATTGAGGCCTACCATCTGGCCAGGTTTCACGTCTCTAGGCCTTACGGTTTGTCCTGCACGATGCGTTTTACGAATCCTTACAATTACAATAGGGTTTCAGCATTTCATGCTTGAACCCCTAAAAAAAGAATGAATATAGGCTATTACTAAATGACTGGTGTCTGGGACCTCAATACTTGCATGTCATTTGTGAGGCTTTATCAATCAGTGTGAGGATTGCTGCTGGTGTTGTGGCCAATTCTCTGTCTCTGGTTCAGGTCTTCAATATCAGGTTCAGGTCTCAGAAGAAATCTTTCAGAGTCGAAGTTTCAGGTCTCAGAAGTAACTTTATTGAACAATTCAACAAAGTGAGATGGTAGCTAAGCATCTCATTTTACAATGGTTTTCTCTCAGATCTTATACCTTTTCTCTCATCCCTTGGTGTCCAATTTCCTCGCTTGGTGACCAATTAGCGTTATCATAGTTATCTTTTTCTCTTTGCTCCTCCTTGTCACGTCGCCACGATTAGAAACACCTGCATTAATGTCCAATTTCTATTGGTGGCCATACTGGCGCATGCGCTTTATTAAATATGATTTCATATATGGTGTTTCGGGTACTTTTCCACTCTTGTCCTTAGACTACCTTTCACCCAGTTTTTGTCCTGTCCTCACACAACCTCTTCCTCGTAAACACTTTTGACAGGTTCAGTGTTTCCCATCATTTTGTCCCCTTTGACCTGTTCTCTCTGTTTCCCATGATTTTAGGTCTTCGTTTCCCCTGCTTTTAGGCCTCCCATATCTTAGGCCTAGTTTCCCTAATATTCATATCATGCATTTGAATAGGATTCATGTGTGACACAGATGAGACAAAGAATATTCTCCAACACTGGCAGTGAGTAATTTGGTCAATGCATGGTGAGATCTCTAACAGGGCAAGACGCACATCATCCTCAAGGGTCGGTCTGGCCTTGTATTTGGTTTTAAGGGCTGTCATGGTTGAAAACCCATTTATTGGTCAGCCAGGGGATTGTGAATAAAATTAGCTAATGTAATATGATCATTCTCCTTAAAAGCTGCAGTCTGTAACGTTTGCCACTCTAGCGATTAATAAACATGCGTTTATTAACAGAATAATGCGTCTTGCGGAAGAACATTGTAGCCGGATCTACTTCTCTCTGTGTATGTCTATGACGAGTCACGCAGGCACTGGGACATTCTGCAGCGGTATGATCCGAAACTGTAAAATAGTCCCAATAAAAACACTTATTGTAGGTGCACCATAGTGACTCACGATAAGACAAAAACACTGTTTGGAAAATGGATTCATGATGTACTCGCTTATTATATAAATTTAGTACATTTTGAACACAAAAAAAGTTACAGACTGCTGCTTTAATGCTCACTGCTCAAAACTTTTCCAAATATGACGCGACCCCCCAAAGAGCTCGCTGAGGCCCCCTTGTGGGCCGAGACCCCCCTGTTGGGAACCGATGTGTTAGACCCTCCACAAGGTAGTGTGTGTAGTCCGTTATTTTTCAACATAATGATTAATGACATTTTCTCTCAGGTTGAACAAAACGTAGGAAAATCTTAGATGACGGGGCATTGTGGATTAGAAGCCGCAATATATCATATGCCAATAAGAAAATACAAGCTGCAATAGTTGGACCAATAAATGGTTTGGTTTGATGAAAAACTGACAAGGAAAGTACTTTTGACATACTTTTATCATCTGGATAAAAGTAAGGACAAATATAAAAAGGTCATCAACATACTTTATTTATCAGGATAGGAATGGGGAGCAAGTGCATCTCTACAAAATATATACTGGACACTCATGAGATCTGTTTCTGACTATGGATGTTTAGCTTACATGTCAGCAGCAGAATCAAACCTCAAGAAATTAGATGTATTAGAGAATATGTAGTGGATCATTGAAAACATCTTCGGTATCATCGATGCAGGTGGAAATGGGAGAAATGCCTTTAAGAATCAGGAGCGTGAAGCTAATGATGACACACTGGGTTAATCTGCAGATGATGATACACATCCTGTCAACAGTGTATTGACAGAATGCTGGGAACATAATGAGACAAATTTTGGTTGGAGAGGTGATGCAAAGACAAGAAACATAGGAATACATCAATTACAGAAATAATTTCTTTCATTCCTCCCTGGTTATTCCCCTTGCCAACTGTTGACCTCAATATACAGCAGGAATTGAAAGACAGTTCTAAACAACTTCCAGTATGGTATATAGTCCATAATTATTTTGAGAAGCATTTCCCAGAATCAGTGTTTTTATTTACCGGTGGATCCAAAGATCCTGATACAGGAAATGCAGGGGCAGATGTATTCCAAAGAGTGAATTTTATATTAAGAAAAGAGTAACCAATCATTTGTCACTATATACTACAGAGCTATTGGCAATATTATTGGCCCTTCAGAGGAGAAGATTATAAATAACACTGTCATTGCATCTGATTCAGCACTTGAAAGCATAAGATCTGGCAGATCATAATTTAGGATGGATACTATCAATGAAATATTCCGTATGATGTACAATATTAAAGTTAAGGTTTTAGATATTAAATATCTAAACGCTTAATTTCCTGCTCATTTTGGTGTAGAGGGAAATGAGAAGGTGGATATTCTGGCTAAACAAACTCTAAGAGTAAAGCATGTAGATCTACAAATAAAGTGGAAGCTAAAGTACACATTAGAACATTATTTGATATTTGGATGACAGTGAAACAGGTAGACATTTATAATATACAAAAACAAGTTGGTACTGGGAGGAGGGAGAGCAGGAATCGAGGGGAAGAAAAAATCATAACCTCGGTTAAGAATAATAGGTCATAGGCTACTGGACTTAACATACATTATATAAAATTGGAAAACACCCAACTGGGGAATGCATACACTGTAGCCAACAAGAAACAGTTGATCATGTATCACTTCAATGTAGGAAATACAACAATGAGAGATATCACCTTATTCATGTAGCGACCCCTACCCTCTTCTTTGATGGGCGGAGCACCGGGTTCTAATGATATGTCTCTCGACTTAACTAATTTACTTCCTTCCTTCCCTCCTTCAATATTCAATTTTGTATCAGCAAGAAATCAGTAATATAATCCCCTTTGGATCTATAATACAATCTCAAAATCAAAATGCAGCATACACTCAGTGTAAATCAATGAGCAAATTAGACAATACGTAATGTGGGTATACACACACTCTTAGTTTCAATAACCCCAACCTGTTGCAGGCCTGTGTCGTTGCTTGAGAACGGTGTGGCCGTGAAAACCAACAAATGGCCTCTTCGCTCTAAAGAGCTAAATAAACAAACAAGTGTACCTGTGTCTTCCCATTTCGACACGTGCGCTGTCCACCGATCACGTTAGACACTCCCGTATGCGTCTGCAGCCTCACCAGCTGTCCGCTGAATGATTATGAATCCCGCGATGCCAGAGGAATTCTAAACCACGAGGGGATTTAGAACGCTATCTGGTTCCTCCATACTGTAGTCGTCTTCCTCGGAACGATTAATAAACTCAGATCCCGCGAGTAGATTTTACTCGACGTAAAAGAAAAAGATTACAGCGCGCTCAGCAGCAGTAACATATGCAAGTCTGTTTAAACTTTTCAGTCAAAGTATAACAAATGAAACTAATTACAGAAACGTTCTTTAACACTTTCTGTATGCTAAATATACTCTTTGACCACTTAGTCAGCAGTTATTTGGGTATATTTTCTCTCAGAATCACCAGAAAATAAAGTGCGACATCACTTTCTGATCTGCCTCCATCACTCTCTCTTCCTCCCTCTCCCAATCAGAATTATCAATACCCGCGCATGGGCGGGAGCAAGTAAATCAATGTCCAATCACAAATAAAAAACATACATGCTGATCAAACCCACATGTTGAGAGAGTACACCTCACATAAACTTTACCGTAATCTGTATAACATTAATACAAGTGAAATGCTGTACAAATATATAACCACGTAACGTTTATGACAGTTTAACCCTTGAAGGTCAGAAACATTTTCATATTAGAAATTATGCATGTAGGAGATAATAAATAACCCTAACTGGGCTACACTCTCCCCCTCCTAATGTTCTCATGTCCCCATGAGTTTCCCCCATCCCCTACATATGCAATAGGGCTTTGGATTTGTCGTCAGTACCCCAACTAGCACATAAATCACATTTAGCTAAAGGATGACACCATACTGTGCTACATGAACTTTGTCTGGTAGGATTTTGAACAGTTACCACCATACCCCTATACGCTAGTGTTAAGGGCCTATCTGTGGATTTCCCCAATTCATCATAGCTTAATTTCTTCACAGGTTTCACTTCTCTCCTGGGACGAAGTTCCCTTCTCTCACTTTCCTCTACTCTTGATGTACTTCTGGACGGATTGTCTCCACCCTCTAATCCTAGACCTTCAATACAATCAGAAGCTGTTGAAGCAGTACTCCCCACTTCATGCTCTGTAAAGTCTTCTGTCACTTCCAAACGAGTAGGGCTTTGAGTAGCTCTGTAAGGTACTTGGTCTCTATCCGACGCCAATGAAGAAATGAGCAGTCTGTCAAATGATGCCTTTTGCTGGAACTGGATAATATTCATCCATGCTGTTTTCACTTTCAGACTCTATTACTTCAGACTCAAGACCTTTTTCTCTCCTGTCTTTGTCTTTCATCTGATGTTTCTGTGTTTTTTCCCCAGCTTTGGACCTTGTTACCCGTTTTGCCGGAACTTCGCTTCTTGGATCAGGTAAGTTTACTCTCACACCTTCTCCTATAGGCAGCAAATGATCCCTGTGTAATGTTCTTATCCCTCCAGTACCAGTTTCTGGTTTCAGTCTGTAAACCGGCAAGTTTGGCAATTTCTCCTGAACAACATAAGGGAGGGAATTCCAGCGATCCACTAACTTATGTTTCCCAGTTAAGGCAAGATTCTTGATAAGTACTCAATCTCCCTTCTCCAGAATCTGATGTTTTACTCTACGATCATAGAGCCTTTTATTTCTTTGTTGCGTCTTCAAAGAATTTTCCACTGCTAGCTGGTATGCATGTTGTAAGTCTTTTTTCACACCCTCAACATACTGGTGATGTTTCAGACCACTTTCACCTTCCGATGAAGTCCCAAATTGTACGTCCACAGGAAGTCGAGCCTCTCTCCCAAATAGCAGATAATACGGGGAGTACCCAGTTGTTTCATTTTTAGTACAGTTATACACGTGTACTAATTGGCTGATACTCTGACTCCATTTGCTTTTCTTGGCTGGATCTAGTGTTCCCAGCATGGAAAGAAGAGTGCGGTTAAACCGCTCAGGCTGTGGGTCTCCCTGGGGATGGTAAGGGGATGTTCTGGACTTACGAATTCCCAAGATTCCCAGCAACTCTTTGATAAGCTTGCTCTCAAAATCACGACCTTGGTCGGAATGAATGCGGGCAGGCAGACCATAATGCACAAAAAACTTCTCAACTAGAATTTTGGCAACGGTCAATGCTTTCTGGTCTTTCGCTGGATATGCTTGGGCGTAACGAGTGAAATGATCGGTCATAACTAAAACATTGCAAATCCCTTTAGAGTCTGGTTCAATGGAAAGGAAGTCGATGCAAACTAGGTCCATCGGTCCATTACTGGTGATGTGATTCAGGTAAGCAGATCTTTGGGGTAATGTTTTCCTTGCAATGCATCGTCCGCAATTTTTGACGTACTGCTCCACTTCTGTACTCATACGTGGCCAATAGAAACGATTTCTACACAGTTCTGTGGTCTTCTCAATTCCAAGATGGCCAGACTCATCATGAAGAGAATGCAATACTTGAGATCTGTATTCTTTTGGGAGCACTAATTGTTGAATCTCCTTTCTGCAGGGACTCTTAATGACTCTATACAACAGATTGTAGCGAATCACTAATTTGTCTCCCTGTTGTCTCAACAGAGATTCAGGAAGAGTTGAGTTCTTAGTAGCTGTAAGTACTTTCCCCTTTTTGACTTCTTGTCTCACGGGTCCAATGATGGAGTCCTGCTCTTGAGCGACTCTCAAGTCTAAGTTGGACAACTGCGTCTTATGTTCCAGTTCCAACTGTATGGGGCAGACATATGCGGAAGGGATACTTTCCGAAGGAATCCCTAGCTGATCTACTAGCCTACTGCACGATTCTTCAGCAGAAGTAGTATCTGCAAGTTGACAGATAGCCTTCACACCTGACCTTGGGATGTCAATCCATTCAGCTGGCACATCTGTGGACATAGGATATCTTGACAAGATGTCAGCATCTATGTTGTGACGACCCGGTTTGTACTGGAGATCAAAATCGTAAGTGGCTAGGGCAGCCAACACATAGGGCAGTCAATACACATTTGGATGGTTCCATTCTTTTTCCTGGCAATGACTATTGGTGAAGCATACGGACTTCTGGATTCAGTTATGATCCCGGCTGCCAGCAGATCTTTCAAATGAACCTGTGGCATTTAGTTTAGCACTTGTTAACACGTAAGTCAAGGGGTTGTTATCAGTCTTAACCGTGAATT
The DNA here is from genome assembly GCF_965113295.1 of Leuciscus leuciscus. Taxonomy (NCBI): domain Eukaryota; kingdom Metazoa; phylum Chordata; class Actinopteri; order Cypriniformes; family Leuciscidae; genus Leuciscus; species Leuciscus leuciscus. Next base: position 49,540,876 of record NC_138726.1, on the reverse strand, counting down.
TTGCGCCGTACAAATAATCATGAAATTTGTCAACTATTGCCCATTTTAATGCTAGAAACTCCAATTGGTGTATCGGGTAATGCCGTTCAGCTGTACTCAATTTTCGGCTTGCATATGCAACTGGCCTCATCCCTTCTGGGTATTCCTGGTTCAGCACAGCACCCAATCCACTCAAACTTGCGTCCACATGTAATATGTATGGCTTAATGGGATCCGCATATGCAAGCACTGGAGCATGTGTAAGGCAATGAATGATGTGATGGAAAGCATCTGTGCAAGCCTTGTCCCATCTTTCACCAAACGGCTCAGATTCCTGGTAGTATTTTCCGTTTGGTACAGTTTTGCGTTGACCCTTCGCAGGAGGATACCCTTTAGTTAACTCAGTCAATGGTCTTACAATCGCAGAGTAGTTCTTGATAAATCTACGGTAAAACCCGCAAAATCCGAGAAAAGATCTCAAAGACTTCAAATCAGTGGGCATTTTCCAGTTAATGACAGCCTTCACCTTTTCAGGATCTGGAGATACTCCTGCCGCAGATACAACGTGCCCCACATAATTTACTTTCGGCTGACAGAATTGACATTTGTCAATGGACACTTTTAGACCGTACTCTTGTAGTCTATCCAGCACTTTCAACAGTCTCTCCTCATGTTCCTCCAACGTCCGTCCAAAGACAATAATATCATCCAAGTACACGATAACCTGGAGGAGATTCATGTCTCCAACAGCCTTTTCCATTAGGCGTTGAAAAGTGGCTGGAGCCCCAGTCACACCCTGTGGCATACGTTCAAATTGGTAGAAGCCCAGAGGGCAGATGAACGCAGTCTTTTCTTTGTCCTCCTCAGCCATCTCAATCTGGTAATATCCACTGCGTAAGTCTAAGACAGAAAACCACTTACTCCCCGACAAACAGTCTAAAGCATCCTCTATCCTAGGGGTGGTGTATTGGTCAGGGATGGTTCTGGCGTTTAGTGTCCGATAGTCAATACACATTCGGATGGTTCCATTCTTTTTCCTGGCAATGACTATTGGTGAAGCATACGGACTTCTGGATTCAGTTATGATCCCGGCTGCTAGCAGATCTTTCAAATGTCGCCTAACATCATCAATGTCTGCTGGTGCAATTCTTCTCGATCGCTCGCGAAAGGGTCTGCAATCATTTAGTCTTATGGTATGTTTCACGTCTTTAGCTCTCCCCACATCCCATTCGGTCACAGAAAACACCATTCCTCGCTCCGACAGCTTCTCTCTCAACCTTGCTTTCCAATTGGCTGGAACTGGCGAGTCACCAAACTTAAAGATTTTTGGGTCTAATCTTTTGGAAGCAGTCTGAACTCCTTGCGCTACTGTGACAGTGTCAGTGGGCGATACTTTGGCTATCACCGTTCCTACGGGTATGGTGATATCTCGGGAGGTATCATTGCACACCAGCAGTTTGAAACTATCTACATTCATGTCAGAAGAATGAAGAACAGTAGGTGGAACAAGAATTCCAGCTGGAAGTTGGCTATCCTCGGATGCTTCAAGAAGAAAAATGTCTTTTCTCAGTTGTTTCTCCATTTCTACCTTGCACACTGCATACCGCTCACCTCTTGATGGTATGGTTAATCCTCCTGGTCCAGTCCACAAAATTTGTCCCTCATCTGATTCAGTGACCTCCACTTTCCCTTTGATCTGTGGCACAGGTAGTTTAAGAAATTCTGATTGGATTCTCAAGGAGGAGGCTTTATTGGAAACACTAGAGGCTGGATTGAGCGCAGTCAGTCGCTGAAAGAAGTTTGCATTAGTTCCAATGATTACCGGAACCTGCTGAGTTCCTTGCGGTTCTGGGCAAATCAATGCCAAGATGGAAACGGTCTCTGCTTCACCCGTGAGTATAGCAGGAAAGGAGACATCTACCACTATGTAGCCCTTATAAGGATAACTTGATTCACTAAGTCCCCAAATAGACAGTCCAGTAAGTGGTTGAATAGGAACTTGGGATAAGTATTTGGAATACCATTGTTCAAAGACAATAGTGACCTGCGATCCACTATCAAGAAGGGCTGTACACGGGCATCCATTCACCTTCACAGGAATGTTAGAAACAGGACCTACTAGTCCTCTGGGGAGAGAATTAGCTTCACTGCTGGCCATTTCACTCTGATCAAAGGAACAATTAAAACTATTAGCAGAAACATTGTTTCCAGTCGATCTACTTCTCTCAGATTTAGCTTGCCGGAGAGAGCGAACTAGTTTCTGTATCACTAGCGTGGTATTTTCGGGAGCTTTACATTTGGTCGCAATGTGCCCATCCTCTCCGCAGCGGTAGCAGAAAAAATCTTCTCGACTCTTTGATGATCTTCCCTGATTTCGAAACTGGACTGGCTTCGAATTCGACACATCCTGTGGTGACTGTGTAGTAGAGCTCACATTCATCACTGAGAGTTGCTCTTGTAACTTCTGAACCTGATTTTTTAACAGTTGCACCTCAGACTCTTCCTGAACTTCCACCCTTTTCTTAACGTGTTGGTCTCTAGACTCCACTCTCAATGATGCAACGGGTTTCTTCTCAGAATCGCCTTCCACTCTGGACCTTAACTCCTGTATTTCCTCTCGTAGTTGCTTCACCACAGAAGAGCTCAGTTTGTCATCAGATGAATGGGCTTTACTGAAGTTTTGATCTTATGACGGGTAGCTTCATTCTCCTCCGCTTCCTTAATTTTGTTCAGTAATGCTAAGAAATTAGGAGGTTGTTCTTTCCTTTCTCTGAGTCTCAACTGCAGCAGCATAAGGTCCGCTTCCACAGCTCCACGAATCAATTGTTCAATCCTCACTCGGTCCATCAACTGTGGTGCCAATCCTCCTCTTTGGACCACTTTAGTTAAGGATTTCTCTAATCGCCTCAGAAAATCGGACAACGCCTCTCCTGTTGATTGTCGAAGAAGACGGAAAGCAAAGTAAAGATCCTCTCCAGATTCAAATGTTCCAAAAGTATTCTCCAAAGCATCCAGATACTGCAAAGCACTAGCATCAGGACTTGAAAATCTGACAGCCTTAACAATATCCAATGCTGGACCTTTTAAACATTCCATTATTCTTCTTTTTTTTTCTCTTTCAGAACATTCACACTCTACAGTCATCAACCTGGCTTGTTCCATCCAGTTTTCCAAACTTTCCTCTCCTGTGGGAGTGGGAACAGTACCCGAAAAGGTACGTAATCGGCGATAAGCACTAGCATCAGTCGATGGTTTAGAGGTTTTCTCCAATAGTTCACCCATGGCGCGTATGATAGATTCAGGAGAACTAGTGGTAGAGCCAGACTGAGTGAATAGAGCTTGCAAGTCAGACATAGATTTTCCCTCTTCACTTAAGAACGTGGACAGTTTCTTTGAGAATTCTGAAACGGGAACCTCAGCTGAAGCCACAACTACCTTCCAAGTTTCCTCTCCAGGAGCAGGCAGTAATTCTGGTGGAATTCGAGTTGGATCAATAACTTCTCGGCATTCACAGAGCACCAAAATAGTACTAGAACTTGGTCCTGCTCTTGAGTCTCTCACACAAACCCTGCCGAAAGCTTTTACAGTCTGCAGTGTCTCTTCTATAAACATCACATCAGTCTGAGCAGGCACTCCTATTAACAGTATGCCATGATTCTCCTCAATGTCCTTTTCCTTACACCATTTGGACAATTCAGCAAGCAGAGTTGGATCCTGTGCAAAAGCCATGCTTGGAGCTCTGGTTAGTGATGGTCAATTCACTAAACTAAACTTAATACTTAATTCAGTTCTTGTTTTTTTAGAGTCAGCTGATGACAGGAAGTAAGTTATCCCGGACGAGCCCCCATAAATATGTAGCGACCCCTACCCTCTTCTTTGATGGGCGGAGCACCGGGTTCTAATGATATGTCTCTCGACTTAACTAATTTACTTCCTTCCTTTCCCCACGAGGGGATTTAGAACGCTATCTGGTTCCTCCATACTGTAGTCGTCTTCCTCGGAACGATTAATAAACTCAGATCCCGCGAGTAGATTTTACTCGACGTAAAAGAAAAAAGATTACAGCGCGCTCAGCAGTAGTAACATATGCAAGTCTGTTTAAACTTTTCAGTCAAAGTATAACAAATGAAACGAATTACAGAAACGTTCTTTAACACTTTCTGTATGCTAAATATACTCTTTGACCACTTAGTCAGCAGTTATTTGGGTATATTTTCTCTCAGAATCACCAGAAAATATAGTGCGACATCACTTTCTGATCTGCCTCCATCTCTCTCTCTTCCTCCCTCTCCCAATCAGAATTATCAATACCCGCGCATGGGCGGGAGCAAGTAAACCAATGTCCAATCACAAATAAAAAACATACATGCTGATCAAACCCACATGTTGAGAGAGCACACCTCACATAAACTTTACCGTAATCTGTATAACATTAATACAAGTGAAATGCTGTACAAATATATAACCACGTAACGTTTATGACAGTTTAACCCTTGAAGGTCAGAAACATTTTCATATTAGAAATTATGCATGTAGCGTAGGAGATACTAAATAACCCTAACTGGGCTACATTCAGTCACTGAAAAAGGTAAAACATTATGATTTTTCATTATCAGGTATTTTAGGGAAAACAGCTATAAGATATAAGATGATATTATTAAGTTTATAAAAGAACATAGCTAAATTAAGTAAAAGAATACAGTGTAATGTCTGAAGAATGACAGACAAGGAAGGCTTTGTTTCTGAAAATAAAATAAAACTGTTTTATGAAAATAAAACAGCAATTTCACCACAATTATCAAGAGTCTGTGCGCTATAGTCTTTTTGATTGTTTTTTATTTTATTTTATTTTTTGCTAGTTTGTCTTTGTTTTGATGGTTTTGATGTTTTATTTTCATAACATGTATAGAGGGTATGCATTGACGTCACTTTCCCACCTGAACACGCCCCCTCAGCCGGACTGAGTGGCAAAAGAGCACGTTGCATGACTGGATTTAATAGGGGAAACTGCGAAAACGCCAGTAAAACTAATTATTATCAGTTTAAACTAAAGGTTGGACACAATATAGTGTTCCTTACAACTTATCAAAGATCCGGTGATCCATGGATATTGACATGCAGCCAGGAATCGTGTTTCCAATCCTGAAATTTATATAATGTGCCTGATTTCAATGCTGGGGAAATACATAAAGCAAATTTGCCTGTGAACGCTTTATATAAATACAATATAAAGGTCTAAATCCGGGTGATCACTTATATCAATGTTATATCATCATATTGTCCAGCCTTAAAACACGTATAGTTTCTTTTTCTTTTTTTGTCAGTGTTTATTTAAAAACATCAAATGATGCAGAATATACAATGGTAAATATTTAATTGATGAGTTGTCAATGCAATACATAACAATACAATATATATGATTTAACCCCTAAATTCAGCATATTGACTCAAAATGATAATTGCAAATCCACCTTTTGCTGCCTAATAGAGTCCAGTTGTTTCTATGAATTGCAGCGATCCATTTGCTTCTCTGTTCTGCAGATTTCGGCAGTCTGTAAAAATATACCTCAAATTATACCTTGTCAAATTTTGTACAGTCAATTGCAAAGCTCTTTCCCATTTTAGATGTGTTTTATGTGTTTTTCGCGACATTGAAAACATGAAAACAAATGCTGCCGCTCATTCTTTTTGCCACTCAGTGGGCGTAACCGCAGTCACTCCAGCCGACGGTGACGTCACGCGCATACCCTCTATAAACAAACACCTAACCCAGAGTCCAGTCCAGTCGGTAGCGGTAATGCACCTATAAGTTGGTCCGCCAATAAACACTGAAGAAGAAAAGAAGAGGATTTATGAATGGTGGTGAAGCTACGCAACTGATGCTGGTAACTCACAGGCTGCATCCGAAAACTTAGGCAGCTGACTTGTTGCCTCACTGCCTTATGGGCAATGACTCTGCAGGCAGCGTTTGAACATGAAGGTACCTCATGAAACAGATTTCAGACAGACTTCTGAGGCATATGGTATAATGATCTGCAGAAAAATAGAGATCTTTGGTGATAACTAAACAAATATTTATTTACTCCAACTAGTAATTTCTCGCTATATGACATCAGAATTGGAAAACATTGGTAAAAATTTTACATTTACACACAAACTGACCAGCAGCCGCAACTTTCATACGCCATATTTATTTTTCTAGCTCATCTGTCACCTAATGGAACGCATATGATTGTGGGATATCAAAGGCAGCGAAGGATACATCTATGCTGCCTTCAAAAATCGATCAGTTGAAGGTATCTCAGGAGATAGGAAGTGAAGCTACATTGGATTCGGACGTGCCTTGATGCCGTCCTACCACATTATAAATGATAACATGGCTGATGTAATGTATTTGGACTACATTTATACTACACACATTCAAACTATAGGCTATAGAACATACTTTTTTAATGGTCGCAAAGTAAGTTCAAATTCAAATGTACTGTAATAGCCTATCTACTACTCAGACAGTAGACGATTTCTGACGTTTGTGGTTTTTACATTAGGTATCTCTGATCAGTTTTATACATTTGTAGACATTTTAATTAGCCTTTTCAATAATTAAAAGGAATATAGTCATTAATCTTGGCCTGTTTAGTTGAGCTATCCACTTAATATTTAATGGTATTAGATGATTCGTTAATTGCATGTGATAGATTATACTTTCAATAAAACATTTGCAATGGGTTTGTAAAAGCTTGTTTGTGCATGTTTGGCCTGAGTTTGTGCTGCATTGACACTGTTTTGACCAGCAGGTGTCACCAGCGTGTGGTGTTTCGGACGCTTTGAAACAGTGAATAATTTTGCGAAGCAATTGTTTCAATTGATTCGAAGCTTTGAAAGTAAAAAGTAATGAAGTAAATGCTTTGTGCTAAATAATAGTATGTGCTTAACATTATTAATGACTCTCAAAATTACAACAGGTTAGCTTACTGTTTAATAGTTTAAAACTAGCTGTAGTTTTACCCTTTACCCCAGTCTTTCTCATCTAAGCTTCGACTTCATACAAGGCTAAATCAATAAAAACATTTATCATATACTGTTGGCAGTTCTGCAATATATTGAACACTCTATATAGGCTATATAAAGTGAGCCATTCACTGCTACATTTTCTTTTGTTTTCAATACAGTATCTAAGTGCAGGTTAAGAGTACTACCATCTGCTTGAGTCATCCTTTGTCACTGTGTCCTCTCTCTTCTGGCTATTGACAAACAGAGATGTGGCTGTCCTGCCCCAGGGTACCACACACACACACACACACACACACACACACACACACACACACACACACACACACACACACACACACACACACACACACACACACCACAGCAAAATATCCTCTGACAGGAGAAGAAGGCTCTGTCTCTGTGGGCAACACAGAAGGTCCAGCCATGCTGACACTGAGTGAGAGAGACAGACAAATCTCTAACAGACTGTTCCTGACAGAAGAATTACTGTTATACAGCTGCATTACACGTGCGCGTGTGTGTGTGTGTGTGTGTGTGTGTGTGTGTGTGTGTGTGTGTGTGTGTGTGTGTGTGTGTGTGTGTGTGTGTACACTGGATTTGACCAATGTGCTATAGATTAAAAAAACACACTAATAAATCAACATAAAAATAAAGGTTTCAAAAGGGTTTTTTCTCAGCAATGCTAGAAAATAAAATGCATTAAAACATAAACCACTTTCAGATGTAACAAGAAATCTGCAAATATTAGCCTATAATGCATTTTTGCTTTGGTTACAATTATTTATGAAAAGATAAACAGTATCAGACAAAAGTTTGGAAACATTAAGATTTTTTTATGTTTTTGAAAGTAATTACTTTTCGTTTCACATCATTTCCTACAATATAATTGTCATCACTCAGATAATAATCCTCTGTGATGTGCTTTCGAAATTACCCAGAGACAGATGTGATGAAGACAGATCAGATGGTTGATTGAACATAAATAATGCTGCCAAGCTGGTCTTGTCTTAATTTTCTCTTGTTCTTAATTGATGCACATGATGTCAAAGCTTGGACATGAATGGCGTCCAGGTGGACATCCCGAGAAGCTCTGACTTGAGAAAATGCCACTGAGCATGTGACGTGTGCTTCATTGGTCTTTGCTGTATTCCATGGTAACACACTGCTGGGTGGATTGGGAAATGCTTTGTGTATGTTTTTGCACTTTTGTCTTTGTTCATCACTGCAAAACTCTTTATAAGCACACACCAAAAGCTCAGATGTGACAGTGGCACCTCCACCAGCCTTCATCAACTTGCAGCCACATGAAACCACACAGTAATGAACTGCACGACCAGGGAAAGAGATCTGATGTATTTATGGTGTCCACCTGAAGATGATTGTGCTTCATCACATATAGTATTGTGATTTCTAGCTCTATACAACATGGCATTAGCAACACTGAGGTCATGTGTTTGATTAGGAAATGCATGAACTGATCAAATGTAGAAATTTAGTGCAATGAAAGTCACTTTGGATAAAAGTATGTGAATTAATAAATGTAAATTCAGCCGAAATAAGCATAAATACTGGTCCTACTTTATGATAACCTACAGTGGTGGCCAAAAGTGAAATCTGGAGGGGATGTTTGTTTTTAATGACCCTACAAGCTCTATTAAACCATATACAGTATATAATTATTTTCCATTGCATATAGAAAAAAAACAAGCTCACAGGGAAAAGCAGACTTATTAATATTTAGTTGGTTCTCTCTTGTTTTTGCATGCCTTTGTATGACAGCCTGGCCAAAAACAAAATTCTGCACAATTTGGCATGTTTTATTGCATTCTCACACACAAAACAATTGAACCAAAGCACAACTACGCAATATGCTTATCTTTAACACATTCTTAATCATATTTGAATAAAGGGTGGAGATTAATTTTCCTAGGCCACACATCACTTTACACACAGATTTTTCCTTTCTGTGTACAACCTGCATCTTATTACCCAAATGAACCTCGACTTCTCCTTTGCCAGTTCTGGAATCACATTCCTAAACAGTGATAGTCCAGACAAGTCATAACAAGGATGTTCATCCAGAAAAAAAAAGTTTTTTTTGAGTGGATTACGATAGACATCCAGATTATGTTCAGATCTTTCACACATTTTCTACATTGATTTATGGAACACAATTCTGTGGAATGGATTTAAATTGCATTAAATTGTGCCAAAATATTTTATGAATGAACATGCAACAGGATCTGTGTTGGGTGTTTAAATAAATTCTGTTATTTTTATTTTTAATATAAAAAGAGAATTTTCTGTAATCATCATTTCCCGTGCCACGTTGTGAGTTTCTCATCTGAATATTTTTTTTTGTGTGTGTGAAAAAAGTCCAGATCTACTGGTGGGTATATGCTACACTAGATCGCTAACTACGGTATAATAATGTCATGGATTCATAATCACTGGTGTGTCAATGCGTGTGTTGCTATTGACATATTGCAGACACCCTGCATATCCAGAAGAACACCATGCACCAGTATATTTGGCACAACTCTGCCAACCCATGCCAGCTGGGAGGAGTCAGGGGAACTTGAAAATTTAACACATGGGATTAGTTAATCCAGCATGATTTCATTAGTATTCATAGCTATTTGTACATCCAAAGTTGCTTATATATAAAATACTTCCATTTAAGATGCTGTCAACTAATTAATGAACGTTTCAATATGCAAACAAAATATATGTGCACAATATTACTGCATTCATACAGCTCAAACAGTCATTGGTTGGATTCCCAGGGAATGCATGAACTGATAAATGGTGTACCTTGAATGCAATGTAAGTTTCTTTGGATAAAAGTGTCTGCCAAATGCATAAAGGTAATGAGATCATGATAAAACATAATGCATATTATTTTTAAATGTATGCATTTGGCAGAGACTTTTATCCAAAGTGACTTACATTGCATTCAAATTATACATATTATCAGTTCATGCCTGGGAATCAAACCAATGACCGTGGCGATGTTAGCACCAGGCTCTACTGTTTGAGATACAAGAATGCTTTATAATTGGAAGCAGTGACCATTTATCAAAGGACAGCCAGAATTGAGATTTCTAAAACCAACATTTTTTTTTAAACAATCTTTTCATTTTGCTTTTATACAAAGTGACTGACAAATGTAGGTAGGACTAGTGAAAATTTGGAAAACAAATCTCTGGCCCTGGTGTGTGACAGCTGGTCTTTGGCTGTGCTCTGCCTCCTTCTTCCCCTGTGACCCCGCTGGATAACAGGGACATACAGTATAGCACCAGTGGGGTGCGGGACCATCCCAGGAGCGCAGTGTGGACGGATGCGGAGTCGCCAGTGAGAGCCCACATCAGGCTCGGGCTCTGATGGCGGAGCTGCCTGACACAGATGTGCTCCGGGCTGGGATGGCTTGTCACAGACGGTTAAGGTGACGGCCACTCACACTTCATTATGTCCGTCTCACAGGTCAGTGAGCGACAAGCCAGGTCAATGCGCACCGCTGGGCCGACCCACCCCAGGGCATCGCCCCGCGTACATACACCCCAGCTAACTGTAAGACTGTCACCCCCGCCTGTGTTAAAACAACATATTGTTACGCTCCTCCTAATATCACTGTCACAAACTGCCTCCAATCATAAAGGCCAAAAGACTTCTAAAACACAGTGACACACACAAGTGCACTCAAGACAAATGTAACCTTTTTTCAATTGTGTTCTCATTAGTTATCTAGAAACCTAATTGTTTTCATCCATATCCAGATTTTAAAATGATTACCTATAGTAAACACCACTAATTAGGCTAAATTGACCTGCATGCCGAATGTTAACATGTGGGTGTTTCATCAATATTATGCAGTTTTATGTTTCAGGGTTTTTTTTATTTTGTGAAGGTCACATGAATTCTTAGAGGGTTTTTCATCAATTATTTTATCTACTTTCCAAATGGTCTTTATGTATAGATATTGTTGTTTTACTCTTGTCCCAAATCTCAGACTTTCAATCATAAACTATGAAAGTCCATTATAAAAGTCTGAATTATTATTACTCCTGTTATCCAAATGCAGTGAAATAATTTTGATATTATATTGTGAGAATTACACATTACACAATTTCCACCACAGCAATTAATTTACTTTGATAAAAAAAGTTAAAAAAAAAAAGTAAAAAAAAAAGCTTGAGATGAAAGTCAACTGATGTATAAAAAGTAAATGTTGTGTGTTTTACTTTATTTTATTGTGTTTAGATCATCAAAGTTGTAATAATTCATGTTTTAATTCATGTCTGAATTTGGGACAGTATATATATATATATATATATATATATATATATAAATTTATGTCATTTGAAAAGTAGGAAAAAATTGACAGTCATTAAGTAAAAACATCTATATTCTTATTTTGCATAATTTGTCATATTATGCTAACAAAGCATGAAAATGTAAAAAAAAAAATATATATATATATATATATAAATGGACCGTTTATTTTCTAACATTTTTTACATTAGAATCCCAAACAACAATGGTATGCAAATCTTTTTTTCTTTTTAGTCAGTTGCCAATTTATTAAGCTTTAATTGCGTTCAAGATTATAGTTTCTGCATTAAACCGGTCTGATAACAATGTTTACTTTTCTTGTCATGTCTTCAGTATACCACCTCTAAATATCTTAATCAATTGTGTCACATTGCGAGGCTCATTAGAGGAATGTCATTAATGTTATTTCTTTGCAATTCAACTCCATCCTTTGTCTTAGAGCTCATGTATTGTTTGCTCTTATGTAAATGAATTGCTTTTTCACTTTCACGCCAGGACACATCACAAGCAGAGCATGTAAATCAGGGCGAGATCCTCTGATTAAACTCAATGTAATTTGCTTCAGCTGTGCAGAATACATTTCTGATCCGAGAACAGGGTGTGTTAGTCAAGGTGTGCATTCACACAATGAACATTGTTAAGCGATTATTCTGGCTCGTAGTACCACATCTGGAGTAAGAGGTAGGAATCTGGGACTTTGTTTCACATTGCAACTTGAACCTTGTGATTTAACACGAGCTGCTAATGAGTTGTAGAGTGAGTGTTATTGTGAAATTGCATTAAACGCCAGGGCATGCAAAAGGATAATTGAGTAATACAGCGGCAAACAGCGGTTGTGCTGTTTTTTTTTTGAGAAATAAACAAGGAATGGAGCACTATATACAGCATTTTAAAGCGTTACAGTAAACTATTAACTGGATTTTTACATTTTCTGATGAAAATGAGTGCAAATCTCACTAGGGCATTGCTTAAAGTGCTAAAGTGTTTTGTTAAGTCAGTAAAGTCCACCATCCACGTCTCAATGGCTGTTTGCATCCAAAGTTGCTCAATTAAATTATGCGCAAGGTTGGAATATCGCATAAAACATTTGCGAATAAAGTACCGTTTCTATCGCATGTATTAATGAGAACAAAAATTGTCACTTCCTGGCAAATTGGTGCAAAACATCTGTAATAAAAATGGAAGGTGCTGCAATCGTTGAAGCCACTGTGGCTTGTTTTTCCCACATCGTGCAGATGAAATGCACTAAACGCTGTCGTGTTATCTTGCGTTCGGATGCCTGGTGTTTGGTAACTGTTTTAATGTCAGACACTTCTGAGAGGGAATTGAACCAAATCAGTTTGATGACAGACTTTGGCTCAGGCAAAGAAATCGGTCCGCTGGTTAGTCCGGGTATCACAATTATTGTTGAGGCAAAGTCATGTGAGATTTAATTTTTTTTGTTGCACATCAAGGGATATTTGTTGCATTCATGCCATGTCATTACCGTAATTTCGAGATGAAAACACATGACGCTCTGCTCGGAGCTGTTCACGTCCTCGGACTGGAAATTATGTATTTCTACAGCAACATTATCAACGCCTAAATTAATGCAGCAGTCAGGTGGTACTGCAGTCATGTAAGTAGGAGCTCCACAAGTTGTAATTACGAGCTCTACGAGGACGTGAAGGTTTTTAGAAGTTGAAATCTTGTAATTACGGTAATTACAATGTTGCGTGAATGCACCTTTATGCTGTAATTGTGTTTCCATCATAGTTTATGCGCATGTCTTCTTATGGGGTACAAAAAAAATGTATCTGCCTGAACTGAGCACATTACGTTTTTTTATGCACATTTTTAGAATTTATCCGCATCTTGGTGTTTCCATTCAGCATTTTTTTTTAAGCGAATAGGTGGATGGAATGGAAACAGAGCTTATGATATTCTTACCCCAATATATGGTTTGGTTGCAATTATGCCTTCTTTTTTTTGTGTGTGCCTGTTTTGCACTTTTTACCTATTTTACCTATAAAAGATTCAATGGAGTTGCACTTTTTACAAATTTTACCTATAAAAGATTCAATGGAGTTCAACATAGAACCCTAAGTTTCTTGACTTATATAATCCATACGGCTCCAGGGAGTTAATATCTCAGAGCTAGATTTGCGTACAGCCGTTACCGGAGGCCAGTGATTATAGTTTATAAATATGGATATTTTTCTAACAAAAATTCATCGCTTCTCTTCAGAAGGCCTTTATTAACCCCTGCCATATGGATTATGGCTCTTATGGTGAATGAATACTCTTTTCTGGCCTTCAAAATCTCAGGCTCTATTCACTCCTATTGTAAAGCTTGGAAGAGCCAGGTTAATAGAGTTAATATAACTCTGAGTTTAAAAAAAGAAAGAGGGTCATATACACCTAGGATGGCTTGAGGGTGAGTACATTATGGGATCATTAAAATTTTGGGGTGAACTAACCCTTTAACCTTTAACCTTTTCTTCTAAGAGTGTGTCTGGACTGGTTACTTTGAAATGAAATGACAAAGTACGACAATGACAAAGAATGATTTGAGGAATCATTCTTGTACGTAAAACAAGTGGTGCAAGACAAATAACACATGAAAGGTTAATACTTAGATGTTGGTAAAATGAATTCTTATATATCTCTGTTACCTTATAATCCCCTCCATTCTGTCATCTTCCTTCTCCATCTTTCTGTCCTTGTCACTGTTTTGTTTCTGTAATGGCAGTCACAGTGCTCAGGGGCTCTGGATGGATTTCAGAAAAATCAGAGAAATCAATCCAACATGAAACTGAAGGAAAACATCTAATGTCATTGAGCAATAACTCTCTCCTGCTCTCCTGTCAACGACTAACCTCAGAGTGAGAGCCTAGGGTGTGTTTGGCCTTTCGGTCTTATCATGAGACTCACACACACACATGCACAGCTGCTCTTTTCTTCAGCATTTCCAGACAACTCAATGTGTGAAGGGGAGGGAGTCTTATTTGGTGGATTTTCCATTTGACATTTAAATTATTTTACAAAAGTGTTTAATTTTGTCGAAATACATTTGCAAAGTCGGAATGTGTCTGAAATCGCATACTCATAGGTAGGCTACTTATTTTGAATAAGTAATTACTTCACGCCTGCTAAAAAAGTATGTTCCATATAATATGAATGCGTGTAGTATTAAAGTAATCCGGACGTACTACATTCATCATGCTGTCATTTTCATGTTACCTACCAGTGTCAGTTGTGTCACTTTATTGACATTCACAAATCCTCTCCCGTGGCCTCATGGGACAGTAAAGTGTCCAAGTGTTTTTCACCTACTATATAGTAGGGAAGTATGCAGACTGCACATGAGCATTGGTAGATCTAGCCTAACAAAAAGAAAAAGAAAAAGTTTTTAATGCTATTTGAGCATAAATGAGACTGTTGTTGTGAAATTTCATTGGTGATTTCCAATATGAAATGTACCATAAGTGTAAGCTTGGTGAACAGCTTCTCCATTCAGAGAGATAGGAGCTGCACTTGCATGACTGAAATGGCGTTTCAAAGATGACCGCCGAGTGAAATGACTTGCCTGAAAGGGACTTTAATAATACAATAAATTCATAATGGATAAAGTCACCAAACAATCAAATGAATCAAGTCCTGTTCGGAAAGTAAGATGTCACACTTTCATTGCACTGTGTGTTTCAGAGGAATCAGCTGTGGCTTCCTATTTGACATATAAATATAATCACAAACATTATACTTAAACACTAAGAGACAGAATGTTGAATACAAAACCGTTTTGACGTCCTGTTTTTTTCTTCGTGCCCCATACACACATTTCTCATTATATTCTTTAACTCCAGACAAATATAAAGCCTTGGATTAAGAAGTGTTTGAATCCATAAACAAGCACACATTCAGCCCCCCAAAACCAATGAGCATGTCGGTGGAGGATCATATTATGCAAATTTTCTCCGCAATATCACTCGACACAAACAAGACGAATAATCCACTGCTGGGTTACAGTCTCAGATTTGATTACTGGACCCTTAGGCCGTGCACTGGCCAGGAAGAACATTTAACACACTCGAGAAGACTGAACACAAGCACGGCTCATGTCGCACCCAGTGTGTGTGTGTTGTATAGTCTCCAAGGCGGAGTGTTTATGGATTTCACACTTGGCTTGTGCGAATGCTCCGCAAACTGTAAGCAACTCAATTTGAAGATCGCCTTCTGCACCGGGGCCTTGGCAGAACTAACTGCCAATTATATATCCAGCAATATAATTTGTGTCACATTAGGAAAATCACATGGCAAAGTGATTCGATAATAACTTAACATAAATGAACGAGCCGGGGTTCAAATTATTTCCTGTCATGGATGCTGAAAGCTAAATCCAGTGAGTGGAAATTAAGTCAACCAAAGTGTGAACATTTCTCCAGCTTTCCATACGGCACAACTCTCCGATGTTATAGGCAGTAAGGAGGACGCAGTTATGTGCAAATGATGAACACGACGCTGGAATGGCCACCGATATGAGTTCAACGTGATTTTTCCCATGCGAGAAGTGAAGGAGCAGCCATTACGTGTCCAAATTACTGTGAAAATCGGATCGAGCATTTCCAGAGCATTTATCCAGCATTAATATAGCAGTGCACGGTTTTGTCAAATCTGTAATTCAAACCCTGTGGTACATGGAGTTTGTCCACTAAGGGCGATCAGATGTGTCCAGTGGGCCTTTTTACGAAACACCATTGTGTGCATATAGATCAGAGTCATTCATCAGAGTTCCTGTTCGAAAAGAAAAAGAAAGAAAAAAAGTTTAAGGAAGACATAGTTTAGGAACAATTAAAAGTATTGAAAGTCGTAACAGAAAAGAAGTCTTAAAGGGATAGTTCGCCCAATTTTTTTTAATTCTGTCATAATTTACTCACCTTCATGTCATTCCAAACCTGTATGACCTGCAACCAAACAGCTTTCATAATTGACTTTGATTGAATAAAAATAATTTTTTTTCTAAAAAAAATAAAGTTTTTGGGTGAACAATCCATTTAAGATTTAATCATAACCTTGAATAAACCTATTTTAAAAAGATCTCAGATTTGCTTTAAATATTTAGTTTTGCATTGGTATATGTGTCTATAAATACCAACTTTTTTTAATTTTTTTATAACAGTACTGAAGTCAAAGTGGTTTTGGATTTATTTTAAGTCATTTACCGTAACTTAAAATAATTGGCTAAAGGGAAAATTACATCTTTATTGAATTTATCTACTTTTTTTTTGTTATCTTTTCTGTAAAAGGTTATGAACTCAACACTAAACAGTGCCCTTTAACATTTAAAATATTAATATTTTACAATCTCAATTTACAATTTATACAGATGTATAATGCTTTAATTATGTATTGTTTCCCAGTATATACTATATATAGTGTATATATAGGATAGGTCACTCAAAAACTGAAAATTAAATCATCATTTATTCATAATGTATTCCAAACCTGCATGACTTTCTTTCTTCCAAAGAAGATTTTTTTTTTTTTTTTTTTTTTTTTTTTTTGTCCCTGAAATGGAAAGTCAGTGGGGTCAAATGTTGTTTGGACCCCATTTAGTTTCGGATTATATTCTTTTATGTTCCACAGAAGAAAGAAAGTCATACAGGTTTGGAATGACATGAGGGTGAGTAAATGATGAGTAGATGATGACAGAAGTTTCAATTTTTCATCCCTTTAAACTCAAACAGGTGGCATGACATTCATCTATATTATCCCAAAAATGCAATAACATTTTTAAATATAATTTTTAATTTTAACATTCTAACATTCTATATAAAAAAATAAGTAGTATAAAGTTTCCTAAAGTTTTTACCTGATGGCACGTTTTGAGTCAGTTTCCCCCAAACATCAGCAAATACATCCACAGAACCAGTCTGTAAAACATCGCTAGACTATATCAAACACAGTTCCACACGTCAGGCCTAGTTATACCCCGACTGTTTGCACTACACTGATTACTGATATTAACCCCCAACGCACAATCATCAAACACACACATTCAATATCCACATAGACACGGCACCTTCACTGCAGGGGACGTGTAAACTCACAATGTGGAAGCAGGTTGGAGCGTTAAACGCAGGCATATGCACCAGTGAGGAGTCTTGCCCTGATCTCACACAGTCGACTACACTAGAGTAGGCCACTCAATGGGCTGAGAGAACTCCCATAATCACGGTTCACACCCGGCCTGCTAATGCTAATGACTGATCTTCCATTCACGCTGACTGTTGATTGCACAGGGACAGTTTGAGTTAGTGCTGCTAATGCCTGCGCAGTTCACCGAGAGGGTAATCAGTCAGAGATATTAACGTTAATCGCATTTGCCATGCTAACCTGCCGGTCAGACACGCCAGAGTGTTTCCCAGAGGTCCTCTGGTACAGTACCAAATATAATCTGGTACTGCAACACTAAATATTAACCATGATTTCTACCAAAACTACTCCCATGCAGCATCATTTGCTCATGTTTATGTTGCTTCAAACCTGTCTTGACTGTTGAAAACAAAAGAAAATTGTCAATAAATGTACTAGCAACTTTTTTCCAAATACAAAAATGGGGGACCTAAGAAAAAAATTCAAAAGCATCAGAAAAACTATATTACATGAATAATACATAATATTGTATACATAGTCCTTATGAGTCATGCACCATATTTCAAGTCTTATGAAGCCATAAGATAGCTTTGAATAAGAAATAAACTAAATGCACCTTTTATTCACTTATTCGAGAACTGGATGAGTCCAAATCAAATCATTAGACCATTTTTGTGAATTGAATAAACTGATTCATTAAAACGTCTGATTTAATAATCGAGTACTCAAGTAGATTCAGTTTTAAATAGTGATGGTCTATTAGTGATGGTCTACTAAATGATAGTCTGATGGTGCTTTTTATTTTATTTTGGAGCTTGATCCCAGCTAACAAAAATATGTTCTAAGAATGTTTTCTCTCAATTTTCATGAAATAAAAATAATTTAAGGACATTCCATGAATGTGTTTCTCACAAAGTTTTCTCTTTACATTATGAGAACATTCATACAAATCACATCGTAAGTACGTTCTATGAACGTTGTACTAAGAAAGTTTTATGATAACATTATGAAAATATTAAGCAAATAACATTAAAAGTACATTCCAAGAATTATATTCTCTTTCTCTTCTCTTTATACTATTAATAACATTATAAGACTGTTCCAAAAACGTGATTTTAAGAATATTCTCCTAACATTTACATAACTTTTTAAGAACGTTAGTGAAAGTTATGCACGTTCTCTGTTAGCTGGGATCAATCCTCATTCACATTTATTGCATTGAAAAATATGACCACCATGCAGAATACTCTTAAAAATCCCCTTTTGTGTTCCACAAAATAAAGCAAGTCTTGTTGGTTTAAAACGACTTTGTTGATGGGGAGTAAATGATGAGATGAATGATTTAATTTCTAGGTAAACTATTCCTTTTAATATTAAATAATTTGTAAACATATTTTCTCTTTTATAGGCCTGCACATGCAATATTCACATATAGACCATAGACATGTGCCATACTGAATGAATTCAAGGTCAACAAATCTTTGCAAGAGATGTTAGGTGTCTTCAGGACACATCAGAGAAAGAGAGAGGAAACTAGATCTGCGTTTTCACAACACATTTTCTAACTGAGCAGACATTTTCCCTTCTTCATCTCCTTTCACTCAGGATCAGAGTCGCATTGGAAGTCAAACCATCCTACACATGACAAGTGTCACAGATGGGTCACGGAGAACCATGTTTTCCTCTCAAAACAGCAAAAAAAATAATCCGAGAGAGGGACTGAATGTGGAATTTAACTTGATATGAAATAACTCTCAGGACTATACTGACAAAAAACAATGCTGGGAATGTTAATACAATCCATTAAAATAGGTAAGAGAGAAAATTTGTGTTTTATTCATTCTGTAAATAGGGGTTTTCTTTAGCCCTTTTGAAATTGACCTAATTTGCTTTGCGAGACTCAAAAGCTCTAAGTTTTAAAATAATACATTTATTTTTAATGTTTTACTATCATATTATTGGACAACCAAGTACGATTCATTAAAAATATCAGACTCACAACAAGAGCGATTCGTTCACAAACCGGATGTTGTTACTTTTCTCATGAACGTGCCAAGGAGAGCCTCAGAATCAAGACCAAGGTTGAAGACTCAACAAACAGTAAATTCCTCTTCTCGTGTATTCTCTTCTCTCTTTTAACCGCTTAATTTCTTTTTAATTTCTTGAGCTTGACCAGCAAAGTGATGCTGCTATGACAGTGTCGGTCAGTAGGCGGCGCTAGAGGACTGTTCACTGAGTAACGTGGACATGACCAATAGCCAGTGTAAATTATACATGAATAATAATAAAAAGATTTATTTTAGTCTTTCAGTACGTCATAACATTAATCAGTGCCGCCCTTTTTTAATGTGCTTAACTTAACTAAAATAAATAAAATAGATTCAGAGAGATATTTCTGCTCTCATGACTTGATTTAATTATTATAGCCTACATTTTAATGTTCCCCTCAGTGCACACACCTAGACTTTCAGACAGTTAATATATAATTAGAGGGAATCTAGGTGCATGCTGTTTAAATAAATACTTTCGTTCGCTGATGAGAAAAAACATTTTAATAAGCCCAGAATGTTTATAATGCCCAGAATATATAACTTACCTGGAGTGAAGCCAGAGTTAATCTATTTAGTGCTGGATTTTTGAAAAAAAAAAAATGTTATGAGGAACATGTTAACCTTAAAGTGTGATACAAATGTGAATATAGAGACATGAGTGTTAAATGAAAATGTCTTTCTTAGCTCAAGTAACAGTAATGACATTCTCAGTTATGTTTGTCTAAAATGTTTCTCATAAAATTATTTTATTAAAATTACTTTAACTGTAAATCGATAATATTGTCGCATTTGTTTTTCTTTTCTAGTTGATGATTTTATAAAGATTTGGTGATGGAATAATTTATGAGAAATGTTTGAGTTTATATTGTGATCTCTGATTTTTGATGACAAACTGTGGTGTCTTGGCAAATCTGAGCACAATTTGAGACATTAAGATCTCTTCTGAACTCTAAATCACATATGTGAGATTAATATTTTATAAGATACAGTTTAGCAAATTATTTGATTAATCACATCTAATATATTAAGTATCACACACACACACACACACACACACACACACACACACACACACACACACACACACACACACACACACACACACACACACACACGTATGATATTTATGCAGAAAAATAAAGAATATAGACCTTACAATGTGAGAATGAATCTATTTTGTGCTTGTTTGGGTGGATACGAAACGTCTTTTTCTATAGTGGCAGTGTTTATTATAGTCCACAGACCTCTGACAACCATCTGACATCTTCACAACCCATGAAATCCTTCCTCTGCTTTTGTTTGTTGTGCCTGCTATGACTCCCTGTCCACAGCCCCATGAGCGCAGCCACATAAAGCGCCCCTGACCGGTTGGGGCTCTGGCCCCGTGGGCGAAATGGCAGGGCCCAGCAGGGTGGACGCTAAAGTTGCCCAATACTTTCACTGCTGATTCTTCTGGTCCAGCAGTTCAGGCACCACTCGCTGTGAGAGCGGGTCACTTCTCTTAAAGTCAGTGTCGCGAGGACATTTATGAGGGTGACATCCACTGGACTCACGGAGTGAGACTTCAGTGGATTTACCATGAATTTTGAAGGGCTATTCCATCAAAATGATTCAAACCAGGGCTCAGATTCTGTAGGTTAATGGGATTGAGTTTGTGTTTATGACATGAATTATACCTCAAATCATGCCATTTGTTTAGGATAAGCGGGCTATTGCTTTTCTTAAGGATCAGACTTTATTCACATTTGCAATACTTGATGTTTTAGATTTGCAAATTTTGATTTCATTGTTTTATAGATTTAAGTGTTTTTATGATTCTGTATTCCCATTTTGTTAACTTAATAACAAAATGTTCATATAAAAGCCTAAAATCTGTACATCATAAAAAATGATATATATATAATATATATATATATATATATATAGGCTTTGATATAACCATGGCTGTGTGTTCCCTATGGTTGCTGGAAACATTGTTTTCAGTAATAATTACTCCTCAATGCAAATCAGTCAGCATTTTGACAAATCCAGATTAAAATTCTAGACATACCCCTGTGTCTGTGTATGCTGTGCCTCTTGATATTCAGTGTCGATTTATGCCAGTCTCTAGTACAGATCCACTTTCGAGTTTAGCTCCCAGTTTCACAGACAAGGCTTAAGCTAGTCCTACTAAAATGCATGTTTGAGCAGTTTTAACTGAAAGAAACTTGCACTGGCATATCTTAAAATATGGCAGTGCCTTTTGTCTTAAGATGCACACCCCAAAAAAATTTTTCTAAGGCACGTTTAAAAAAGTTTCTTAAATGCCTTAATTGAACTAAGTCCTAATCCTAGTCTCAAAGATGACCGTAGGCCTACTCTGTTCATGTTGTGTGAATGTGTTATTATGGCAAACGTTTGTACAATCTAAATACATTTTAAGATTGTTTGCAATGGTAAAAAAAAAAAAAAAAAAAATCCCGCTTTTTAAGGACTTTTCAGTTAATAATTTCTTCTTTCCCCCTGCAGATTCACCAAGCATCCAGCTGATAACTGGTAATTTGGTGGAGGATTTTTCTTTAGCTGTTACATTACACTATCACTTCTGGAACGGATTCATTGACCTTTTGATTTTACTCAATTTAATAAAAATGTACTTAATTGAACTGTAAAGTGAAAATCTTATACATTATTTATTTTGTATTCAGTTTCTTCTACCACTATTTGAAGAATTCAAAATTCATTGAGAATTCATTGAGAAGTTTTGGGAGTTTATTTTTAGTCCATCTTCTACCCTGAAGTCCGTTTTGCAGAGATGGACTAAAAATGAACTCAAAAACCCAAAACTTACTGTCAGATTCTGGAAGATGAATTTTTCAAAATAGTGGTAGAAGAGGATGTGGTGCTGGTCCTTCAAGAGTCACTCTCAATCTGTCTGTCTATAAAGCCTATAAAAATATATGTATTTCATACATGAATACTTCATGTATTTCACAACACTTCAGCTTGTGATTCTTATTAAGTGGGGGTCATTTTTTAGGATTCTTTACCTAACCTAAGTCTCATGGTCAACATCCTGACACCGAGATCCTGAGATCCTGACACCTTGCACTTCTGGAGACTCCAGGTAGGTTGCAGTTCTGGAAAATGGTGGCACTGGAGACTAAAGGGTTCCTGATAGTTTCACACTTTATTCTTCACCTTAATTCTTAATAATTTTGCAGTTAACGTGTCTTTTCTTCTCCACCTGTTTTTGTATGACTCTGATGACCCAATGAGCATTTCACTTTCCAATGGTCATGCCTTAACTGCAATTTCTAGTATCGAATTAGTATTGCATCCTTCTCATGGGGATTTAATAATTTTTGACTTTTAAGTCTGAGTTAAATCTCTTTTTTGGCTTGTTTTATCTGTAAAGGAAAACGTGCCTAATAATTATGCACACCTGAATCAGGTTTAGACCAAGACTTTCTCCGACCCTCCCGGTTTTCGAGTTATCCACACAAAACCGCTTCTCCCCTCTACGCGAAACAGAACACGATGCTGTGATCATCGGCGATTCCATCGTTCGGCACGTACACGCTACGTTAGGTAAAAGTAAGGTGCAAAGTCACTGCTTTCCTGGTGCTCGTGTTTCTGAAATCGCTGCTCGCGTTCCCGAGATCCTGAACGGTGACGAGCGCGTCGGAACTGTGGTCCTGCACGCGGGAGTGAACGACATCAGGCTGCGCCAGACAGAGATTCTGAAGAAAGACTTCAGGAATCTATTCGATACGGTACGCAGCACATCGCCTGAAACAACGATCATTGTGTCAGGACCGCTTCCCACGTACCGACTAGGGCATGAAAAGTTCAGCAGATTATTTGCGCTAAATGAATGGTTAATGTCATGGTGCAATGAGCAGAAACTGCTCTTTGTAAATAATTGGAATCTGTTTTGGGAGCGTCCTAGGCTTTTCCGTGCTGATGGCTTACACCCAAGCAGATTCGGAGCGGCTCTTCTGTCAGATAACATCTCCAAAATGTTAAATACCCTTTGACTAGTAACCAAAAGTCCAAATCATAGTCTCTGCTGCACCAATTTAACTGATATAAATACTAGTGTAGAACATTGCATAGAAACCGTGTCTATTCCTCGTTTAGTGAGATCAAATAATAAATCTAATGCAGGATCTAGGAAAAATCTAATTGTTATTAAAACAGAAAATGTTGCTATTAGTAAACAAAAATTATTTCTAAAGCTAGGTCTTCTAAACATTAGATCACTCACACCTAAGGCAGTTATTGTAAATGAAATAGTCACAGATAATAGCTTCGATGTACTTTGCCTTACTGAAACCTGGCTTAAACCAAATGATTATTTCGGTATTAATGAGTCTACTCCTCCTGGATACTGTTATAAGCATGAGCCCCGTCTGATTGGTCGTGGCGGAGGTGTTGCAACCATTTATAGAGATATTCTAAATGTTACTCAGAAAACGGGTTATAAGTTTATTTCATTTGAAGTACTTGTACTAAATGTTACGCTCTTAGATGTTAGAAAAACATCCCTATTATCTCTAGCCTTGGCTACCGTATATAGACCGCCAGGGCCTTACGCTGATTTCCTAAAAGAGTTTGCAGATTTTCTCTCAGACCTATTAGTCAATGTCGATAAAGCATTAATTGTTGGAGATTTTAACATACACGTAGATAATCCAAATGATGCGTTAGGAGCTGCGTTTACAGATTTATTAAATTCATTTGGGGTCAAGCAAAACGTCACCGGACCAACACATCGTCTTAATCATACACTCGATTTAATTATATCACATGGAACCGATCCAACCGATATAGATATCATTCCACAAAGTGATGAAGTCACTGATCACTACATGGTAACTTGCATATTACGTACTGCTGTAATATGTCATGCGGCGTCGCGTTATCAACCAGGCAGAACAATCCTCCCGTCCACCATAGATCATTTCTCAAATTGCTTATCTAATCTGTCTCAGCTGCTGCCTGAACCCAAACAAACAGATGAACTAGAAGAACTAACTAGCACTATGAGCACCATTCTCTCTAGAACATTGGATGTGGTTGCACCTATTAAATTAAAAAAGGTCAGAGAGAAAAATAAAGCACCATGGTATAACAATACTACGCATGTTTTAAAGAGAGAAACCCGTATTTTAGAGCGTAAATGGAAACAAACTAATATAGAGGTCTTTAGAATCGCGTGGAAAGACAGTATGTCACGTTATAAAAAGGCCCTAAAAGCGGCCAGGGCTGAGCACCTCCGCAAACTAATAGAAAACAACCAAAACAATCCAAGGTTTTTATTTAACACCGTGGCTAGACTAACAAATAAACAGACGTCACCCGAACAAAATATCCCGTTACAGTTCAGTAGTAATGATTTCATGAACTTCTTCACTGAGAAAATAGAAAGCATCAGAACCACAATTGTAAACGTTCAATCTTCAATCGCGCCTTATAATTCAGCTTCAATTATCACCCCGCAAGAACAATTACAGTGCTTTACAACTATAGAACAAAAAGAGTTAAATAAACTTATCACTTCATCTAAAACAACAACATGTTTATTAGATCCTATACCAACTAAACTACTGAAAGAAGTGTTACCTGTAGTGGAAGAGCCTCTCCTCAATATTATTAACTCGTCTTTATCTCTAGGTCATGTTCCAAGAACATTTAAACTGGCAGTTATAAAACCTCTCATTAAGAAACCACAATTAGATCATAATAATCTAGCAAATTATAGACCCATTTCAAATCTTCCATTTATGTCTAAAATATTAGAAAAAGTGGTGTCCGCTCAACTGGGCTCTTTCTTGCAACAAAATGATATCTATGAAAAGTTTCAGTCTGGATTCAGACCGCATCATAGCACTGAAACTGCGCTCGTTAAAATCACAAATGATTTACTTTTAGCTTCTGACCAAGGCTGTATCTCAATACTAGTTTTACTTGATCTTAGTGCTGCGTTCGATACTATAGATCACACAATACTCTTAGATCGACTACAAAATTATACTGGTGTTCAAGGACAAGCACTAAGCTGGTTCAAATCATACCTATCTGACCGCTACCATTTTGTCTATTTAAATGGAGAAAAATCGATCATAACTCCAGTAAACTATGGAGTGCCGCAGGGATCTGTATTAGGCCCTCTGTTATTTTCAATATATATGATGCCACTTGGAAATATTATAAGGAAACATGGAATTAGTTTCCATTGTTATGCTGATGACACTCAAATATATATTTCATCAAGGCCGGATGAAAACGCTAAATTTTCCAAATTGACAGAGTGTGTTAAAGATATAAAAGATTGGATGACGCGTAATTTTCTTTTATTAAATCCAGACAAGACAGAGGTAATACTTATCGGTTCAAAAAACTGCCCACAAAACCTCGCACAATACAACTTTAACATCATAGGATGTCCTGTTACTTTATCCTCTACAGTAAAAGACCTGGGTGTTATACTCGATTGCAACCTGTCTTTTGAAAATCATATTTCATATGTTACAAAAACAGCCTTTTTCCACCTTAGAAACATTGCTAAGCTACGTAATATGCTATCAGTTTCTGATGCAGAAAAGTTAGTTCATGCATTCATGACCTCGAGACTAGATTACTGTAATGCCTTATTAGCTGGTTGTCCTGCATCCTCAATAAACAAGCTACAGTTAGTCCAAAATGCCGCCGCTAGAGTTCTTACGAGATCAAGAAAATATGATCATATAACACCGATTTTATCATCACTGCATTGGTTACCTATAAAGTTCCGTATTAATTACAAGGTATTGCTACTGACTTATAAAGCCCTAAACGGCTTAGCTCCAGTCTATTTAACGGATCTTCTATCACCCTATAATCCATCGCGCTCTTTAAGATCACTAAATTCAAGGCTTTTGGTCATACCTAGGATATCCAGAACCACCAAAGGAGGGAGAGCATTTTCACATTTGGCTCCAAAACTCTGGAATAGTCTTCCTGATACTGTTCGTTGCTCAGACTCGCTCTCCCAGTTTAAAACTAGATTAAAGTCGCATCTCTTCAGCCAGGCATTCATATAATCCCACAGTTCAAACTACAATCCGGCCTCTAGCTCATAAATGCCAGAGGAGAACTGGCCCCCGACTGAGCCTGGGTTCTCCCAAGGTTTTTTTTTTTCTCCATTAGGTCACCTGATGGAGTTTTAGGACACCATTAGGTCACTTGATGGAGTTTTTCGGTTCCTTGCCACTGTTGCCTTTGGCTTGCTCAGTTGGGGATATTTTGGGGATATTTAATTTAATTTTATCAATCAATAAATTCCTCTTGAAACAAACTTTGTTGTATTATTTAAATGTAATACTGTGAAGCTGCTTTGATACAATCTGTATTGTGAAAAGCGCTATACAAATAAACTTGACTTGACTTGACTTGAATATAAGGCGATTTTCATTTCCAGCCTTCATGAACAATTATATATCACTTATAAATGATTAAATACAAAATGAATTGTAGTTATTAAAATTAATGTGGTTTGGAATTGGTAAAATGTGCCTGGAAAAAAAATGATCAGAAAATCAACGTGCCTAATAATTCTGCACACTGTAGATACAGTATATTTATGGAGTTTAGAAATAAAAACCTGCCCTGTACAGCTGGTATTTATGTCATTGCACATGCGCAGTCCTTTCAGTTTCAGTTTTCAATCCGATCAAGTGTTTACATGTTCTCTCGATCGAATTAGAAAAGGAATAAACCACCCCTTTCAATCCGATCGAAATTTATTTCGGATCAAGCTCAATCGTATCGATTAAGGTATTGACATGAACGCTTTTCAGTCCAATTGACCCTTCAATCCGATAATGGATTATTTGGTTGCATGTAAACGTAGCCAATGCTGTTGGCAACAACCGACTCTTGTTTGTAATTACTATTACTGTACGTTCGTTTTTTTTGTGCTTCCTTGTCATTCGAGTCGCACTGATGACTGTTGGTGAATGTGGGGTTTAGTGTCATTGTCAGAGGTGTAAAGTCCAGGGGTCAGAAAGTAAAAGTCCTGCCATATGTTTATTCCACCCATGAACTCAGCCATCTGATTTCACTAATTAGTTCTATCTCCTGGCTGAAAAACTGTGCTAATTAGCAAATCCAGGTGATTGGAACCAGCCAGCACATCACATTTCCAGTTTTGTTAGGCATACTCAAACTGTTCACCAGAATGTTCCTTTTAATTTAGTGGATTTTGCTAAATGGCTGGAGGAGGAAGCATAATGTCAAAGTTTAGTATCTGACCAGTCAAAGGGGGCAACAAAGTTTCAAGTGAGAGAAGAGACACGTCCCAAATCTCAAATGTGTAAATCAATGGGAAAGTTGTAACCCCCAGGATAGAATGATTCAACCTAACAGTTTGTATAGCAAACAAGTTGACCTCAAACCCTTCTGTGCTCATTTAGCCCATCACCTAAGTCGGTGTGCAAAGTTCCAAAAGTTTGATGTAGATGCTAAGAGAAAATGGATCCTGGATGTTGATCATTGTTGGAGATGTGGTCGGACACATCGTTCATCTAAGTGTGATCTGAAGAGGTATTGTCCATTCTCCAAAGGTCACCATCTAGGAGTCCTGCATAAAGTCACTGTTCGTAAACCTGTCTCTGGGATATTCTACTTGAGTAGACTAACTAAGTAGACTAAGTACTAACTACCCCTTCGTTTGATCCCGAAAGTGTGGTCCCGAAAAATCTTCGTTTGAAGGGCTAACTGGCCCTTCCCCCTCCCCCTCCAACCAAAAGAGAATCGAGACAACCCTACCCCTTCACGTGAACACGCAAAACAGAGGGGTAAGGGGTAGAACGTGAAGGGGTAAGGGGTAGAATTGGGATTGGGCCTAAGTGGTCTTAATGTGCTTTTGAAGGTGGTGAAAGTTATTCTGAGTTATCAGGGAAGGACTTTGGAGACCTATGCCATTCTTGATGATGGTTCAGAAAGAACTATACTGCTTTCCCCTGCTGTGGAGATGCTGGGCCTGAATGGGGTAGCTGAATCCCTGAAGTTGTGAACAATTTGACAGGATTCTGAGGAGATTAAGGGCAGTAACGTAACATTTTCAATCTCTCCAGCATTTTTTAAGCAAAGGAAATGTCAGATTAGGGCAGCATTCACATCTAATAAGTTGGACTTACCTGAACAGACCTACCCTGTCCTTACTCTCCAAACGATGTTATCAGCATCTTAGAGGTATTCCTCTTGAAGAATTCCATCAGTTTATTCCTCTGTTGTTACTTGCTATTCTATACTGAACAAGTAGTATTCGGTCCTCCCGGAAGCACAGCCGCACTGCAGACTCGTCTAGGATGGGCACTGCAGGGTCCCTTGATACCAGAGACTAATTCTACCTCTCATTGCCACTTTTTTTTAGCTGTTTCAACCAAAGATCAGTTACAGAGGGATGTAGAAAGATTGTGGCATTTTGATGTCCTTCCCTATTCCCAGACATCAAAGGCTGCTTTTCGGTCAAAGCAAGACCAAGAGACTCTGGAGTGCCTGGAGCAGAGAACAGAAGGCCTAGAAAGCAATGGTGTTGCAAGATATTCTCCCTTACTTCGAGCCAAACATGCACCTAAATTGAATACTCCCCAGCAATCAGTAATGGCAGCAATGTATCGCACAAAATCCCAGCTTGCAAAGAAACCAGTGTGTGCAGCAATATATGATCAGGAAATTCAAAAGCTTGTGGAATCTGGCTACGTGAAGAAACTGCACTGTAAAAAAAATCATAATTTTAACGGTAAAAAACTGTAAAAAAGCAACGGAAAAGACATGTTAATTTCTTAACAGTGTATACCCTTACTATATACAGTGAAAAACTGTAATAGCTCTAACGGGATATTTCATGTAATTTTACAGTAAAATACCGTTGCATTTACCGTACCTTATCGGAAAAATATACGGTAGCAATTTTTATATTTTACATCGTTGAACTCAAATTTACGGTAAAAAACTGGCAGCTGAGGTTGCCAGTACTTTACCGTAAAAAAAAAATGGTAGAAATATTTATGTTTTACGGCATTGAACTAAAGTTTACGGTAAAAAACTGGCAGCTGGTTGCAAGCGATTTACCGTAAAAAATATGAATATAAAAAAAAACATACCAGCTGTGGTTGCCTGTAATTTACAAATATTGTATTACAAACCAATTTGTCATAAAAGTTATTATTGAGAATTACCAGAGGTTCAGACGTTGATGTTTTATTGAAAATAATTAAGTTTAGTCACCATTATGGAGATGAGTGTTGAACAATGCAGCGCTTCACTTCAAAACACATTTAATTAAATCACCTTTCTACGATTTGATAATCTCACTGAATCGTATCACGATTTTGATTAATTAACTGATTAATCAATAAACACCATCATTAGACTGCAAATAGGTTTTGTCATCTTTAAAGAAAATAAACGTCTATTTATTGCAAATACAGAGCATTTGTGATGAGACATTTTGTGCAAACAAAACCTGTGACAATGCATTCTTGCACATTTGAAATGTTTGCATCTCTGATGATGTTAGTCATCTAACACTGTTCACCAAAAAGAACACAAAAGTGCATCTAATGACAGGTGCAAAATGCAAACAAATTTACAAAAGTAAAAAAGACATTTTCAGGGAAAAGTGTTTGTTTTCAACAACTAAAAAGATATCAGGGAAACCTTAGTCATTTTTATCCACTTAAAACTAAAACTATATCAAAATGTATTTAAAATAGTAATGCATAAGACTTACTGATATAAATATTATAATTAAACTTTATTTGGAGTACTTCTTTATTACACAATGCACATTTCTTAATTTTAAGCCTAAAATGTGTTTTAATATCACTATTAGTAAGGATAGTATGTAATCTCTGTATAATATCAGTCTTTAAATGCAAGATATTTAAAGCGTACCTAAAGTATACTTGCAATATTTCCACTTCAGCACAATCAAATATACTTAAGTATACCTTTAGTTGAACTTCAGCACTATTTCTGGATAACTAAAGTGCATTAAGTACAAAATTAGTTGTTCCAATTTAGCAGACTTTTAGTATACCAAATTAGTATACTAAAGGTATAATTGCAGGGTATTTATACTAAGTACATAAATATGTAAATTTGTAGTATAATGTATTTCAAATACATTTTAGTAGGCCTATATTTATTTTTAACTAGGGTCCCACCATGTGCAAACATACCTCATCAGTCTCATAAAATGTCTGATTTAGAGTTTTACGATCCTTTAATTTATATTCGTTTGTTTACTGGTTCAAAAGCAGATCAGACTGGAAATAAGAGAGGGCAGTTTATAAAGGAGATCAGAGCTGGCTCTCAAAGAACATCAAGCCATGTTGATCACTGCGAGTCTGGTGCTGGTGCGTTACTTCTTCACCAAGGTGAACAAACATGCATCTAATACAATGCAGTCAGAACGAACCACACAAGAAAAACTGATCGCAAAGACAACGAAGGGACAACTAGAATGGCATTTCACAAAATATCAAGGTAAGTGCATTGTCATTGTACCATCTCCATCTGAGCATAGGCTATATTCAAGTAAATCAAGTCAATTATCATTTATGCAGTAAATGATCTCCATCAACTGTGTTTTGATGAGTGCACAATTGAAAGGTTTATTTTTTTAAAAAATTTTTTTTGCTGCTCTAGGGCTAGGCCTTAAAGCCATTCTTGATAAGGAGGAAGATGCTTTGTTCAGGGCGAGCCCAGCTTTAAAAGGTGATACACTTCATCAAAATCCTTTAACTTCTGGTTTATGTTGTATATTATAAAAGGGTGATCTTGACATTTGTTTTTAAAAAATCTTTTCAAAACTGATATAATGCATATTTTTAAATCATGAACAATGTGTTTAAACAAGTTTCTGTTGTTAAATAACATTTCAATGTGTAAATTTTTTATGTCAGACAGTACAACCAGTTAGTTGTAGTCTATGTATAGCTTTAGGAGCGGCAGAAACAGCGGTTTCTGTAAATAAGCCGATCCGCGGAGTGAGACGAGACCCGCTGCTTAAAGGGAGGGGCCCAGGTCTGCCTGAGTGAACAAGACCGGCGAATGAGACTGAGATGGGGAGAACGAGACACGCGGGGACTTGCCTCTGAGAACGACACTGCCTCTGAGAACGACACTGCCTCTGAGATTGACACTGCCTCTGAGAACGACACTGCCTCTGAGATTGACACTGCCTCTGAGAACGACCCTGCCTCTGAGAACGACCCTGCCTCTGAGAACGACACTACCTCTGAGAACTACACTGCCTCTGAGATTGACACTGCCTCTGAGAACGACACTGCCTCTGAGATTGACACTGCCTCTGAGAACTACACTACCTCTGAGATTGACACTGCCTCTGAGAACGACACTACCTCTGAGATTGACACTGCCTCTGAGATTGACACTGCCTCTGAGAACGACCCTGCCTCTGAGAACTACCCTGCCTCTGAGAACGACACTACCTCTGAGAACTACACTGCCTCTGAGATTGACACTGCCTCTGAGAACGACACTGCCTCTGAGATTGACACTGCCTCTGAGAACTACACTACCTCTGAGATTGACACTGCCTCTGAGAACGACACTACCTCTGAGATTGACACTGCCTCTGAGATTGACACTGCCTCTGAGAACGACACTGCCTCTGAGATTGACACTGCCTCTGAGAACGACACTATCTTTGAGAACGACACTGCCTCTGAGAACAACCCTGCCCCTGCCTCTGAGAACGACCCTGCCCCTGCCTCTGAGAACGACCCTGCCCCTGCCTCTGAGAACGACCCTGCCTCTGAGAACGACCCTGCCTCTGAGAACGACCCTGCCTCTGAGATTGACACTGCCTCTGAGAACGACCCTGCCTCTGAGAACTACACTGCCTCTCAGATTGACACTACCTCTCAGATTGACACTGCCTCTCAGATTGACACTGCCTCTGAGAACTACACCTCCTCTCAGATTGACACTATGGGCCCTATTTAAAGATCTGAAACGCAAGTATCAAGCGCGAAACGCAAGTAACTTTGTGGGCGGGTCTTGGGCGCTGTTGCTATCATACCGGCGAGATACAGTAAATGACTCTTGCGCCCGACGCAAATCTAAAATGGGTTGGTCTGAAGTAGGTTCATTATTCATAGGTGTGGTTTGGGCGTAACGTGAAATAAACCGATCAGAGCGACATCTCACATTCCCTTTAAGAGCAGGCGCGCTTGTTTCATGGCGGATTGCTATTATAACGGCGGATTTGCCAGGCGCGCGCCAGGAGCGGTTCACAACCGAGGAGACCGACGTTCTCGTCAGGGCCGTAAAACACAGAGAAGTGACATTGGGGATGGGAGAAACCCACCCGAATTAGCTTCGGTTAAACAGGCGTATAAAAATTGGGGTAAATGAAATGTGTAAGCTAGATTTATGCCTATTTTTTTCACATCTTCATGGACACAACAATGATTTCCCTCATGTGTTAATATTTTTCCTTGTAATAATGTATGGTTTTCTAATAATGAGAACTGCTGCGTCTGTGTGTAGATGAGAGAATCAAAGTGTATGCGCGTTGTGCACACGCTACATTGATTATGGCCAAGCATGCGCCCTTAAAATAGCATATGAATAACATGCGCAACACGCCACTGACCTTAGACTAGGTTTTTCCTGGTCGGTGGCGGAATTGTTTTCTACACCTGCAAAATAGCACCAGGAAACGTTTGCGCCGGAACACGCCTTCTGTTTGCGCTGAACCGCCCCCGGGAGCGCAAATGCATTTCCTAGTTTACCGACGTGCGTCTGTGAAGGGAAAAGTCCGCTGTGCGCGGGTGCAAAATAGGAATGATACATGCGTCGGTGTACAAAGTCAATTTCGCTGGGTGCAAGATAGGGCCCTATATCTATATATAATATATATTTCTGAGAAGTACATAAAAAGTAGACTGAAAGTACACTCTCTTATTTTTAGTTTAAAATAAGTATACTAATAGCTTAGTATTAATATTTATATATATATATATATATATATAATTTTACAACGGTATAAAGCAGATTTTAATATTTTAGTGAAAATAAATGATAGCGTTTATTGGTTAATGAAATATACCGGTAAGGGTTGTCCCGTGAAATCTAAAAGGTTACTACTGTATTTTTTATGGTAAAGTAGGGAACCACAGCTGATGTTTTTTACTACACATTTAAGTCCTTCTGATGTTTTTTGTTTTTTTACCATAAATATCACCGTTTTTTTTACATTGTGTTTTTTTTTTTGCCTGTAAATTTAAGTCCCGTAAAACATAAAAGGTTGCCACCATATTTTTTAAGGTAAAATACTGGCAACCACAGCTGCCGTTTTTTTACCGTAAATTTCACAGGGTTTTTTTAACAGTGTGACCCAAAGAGAAATGCTCTCACTGATGTTTCCTGGTATGTACCTCATCAATGGCCTAAGTATCCAAGCATTTCTCCTGATGATGTGGCAATGGAATTGGAAAGACATTTGTTTTGTGGCCATAAAGTTTCAGTAAGCCTTTCCAATTAAACACTTGGTCAGAGCTGGTTGCATATACCATTGAGAACTTTTCCCCTGATTCAACTCCAGAGAACAGACTCTCTGAGAACAGTGATCCTCCTTCGTCATGCACAAGAAGAGGATCTTCCCGAGGAGTGTGAGTTAATCCAACTAGGTCAATACATTTCTGCATGGAGTAGACTTGTTGAATTGGCCTCAAGAGCAGTCCATTCCTGTTGACCAAAATCGGGTCTCATAAAGGCAAAGGCTATTTTTCTTTTCGTTTTATTCTTTTCTTTTCTTTTCTTTTAATTTAAGTTCACAACACAAACCTGGCATGCATTGGGTGGACACAAATCTCCTTACTTCTCTGGGTTCAAGCAACATGGCAGACCAAGAGAAATGTAATTTCGTATGCTTTGTCTTGCCCTCGCTCTCGTCCGCCACATTCTTTCTCTTCTTCGACCCTACAGCTCTCTCGGTTAGCTTAGTGTTAGCATGGCACCGGTCCAGGTGTTTCTTCAAGTTACTCGTGCTCTTTCTCGATGCAGAGAGTTCCCTCTGTGTCGCACATAGATTGCACTTGAATATTACGTTCTTGTCCTTTTCCCTAATGAACTGAAAATAATGGGAGTAGGCTATGTCCATCTCACAGAAGTCGAATCCGTCTCTGCAGTCATCTCAACCACTGAAAAAACAAACAAACAAACACTAGGCCTACTTAATTTCGGGTTAAAATGCGTTGTTGTAATGTGCGTTACTGAGATTGTAACGAAGTGTAACATTACCAACATTTTATTAGTAATGCGTTACTTATATTAATGCATTACAGCAAAAACTAGGCTAATATTACTGTAATATAAGCCTACTTTTGTAATGCATTACTCCAACACTGATCTTATACATAATGCAAAGTACATGTCAACTACCAAAAGGTAGAATGTTTTCCATTGACTTAAAGATCTTTCACAATTCTCTTACCTCAATACAGGACAATCATAAAGCTGTTGAGAAATATAGGCTGCTGAAAAACTGTACTCTGTACTGTATTCTTACCAGGGAAATCAAGTAATTTAAATAGGCATCCATGCAGCCGGGAATTTGGTGTTAGGATGAAAGCATTACCCATGCAAATGTGTTATTTAACTAATTTAATTATTGCGGGTTTGTGTAATGTTCTGAGTTTGCATTTCACAGTTTTTATTCATTTTGAGGAAAACTGAATCTGTTCATTCATTCTGAATCATTGGCATAAAACACAAAAATACCACTAAGGAAATAAATGTTAGACCACACAAACACAATGGAACTGGATTAAACTAATACAAAGTACGCAACTCAAGACACTGAACAAACACACACTGCTGCCGAATGAGACGCGCTGGAGGTCTTTTAAAACAGCGGGGTGACAGCCGATTGGACGCCGAAGAGCCGCCCTGATGATGATAGACAGCTGACACGGCCTATCACAGGAACCTGAGAGCAAATAGACAGCATACAAGAGAGGGAGGGAAAAACAAAAACAAAAGTACAACAACAAACACGTATAGAACGTAACAACCATCATGTTTATACAGCGCACACAATATCTCTGCACTTACTCCCGATTTCTCTCAACATGGGGACAGAAGAGGTGTCAGCCAATAAATGGGAAAAACAAAGTAACTTGCATTCCTTATGTGAGAAAGTAACAGATATTTTGTTGTAAATATAAAAATATCGTGTTACTTTACTAGTTACTTGAAAAAAGTAATCTGATTACATCTCACGTTACTTGTAACGCTTTACCCACAACACTAATGTCAGTGCAATTGAATTGATATATTACTGAATATTAATTGTCTTTTAAACCTCAACTGAGCAAGCAAAACTTTGAAATTCAGCTGGATGTTCACAGAAACTTCAATAGACTTCACATCGCCTCTTCAGGCCAGAGTTTAAAAAGTCAGGAGGACAAAAGGAGGAACTTGACCCTTACCCAAAGGTCTCCATTTCTATCTGCACATGTCCCGGGAAATCTATTATGAAGACACATTTGATTTTGAGTGATCTCTTAGGGCACAGTGTCTCTCTATTCCATGACAGCTTACACCCTCTTCCTATCAACAAAATGAATTTGAATATCATTTTGACCTCAGAATCAAGAGACTCAGCAGGGGGCAAATTAATTTTAGGGGCATTCAACACCTCATAGTGCATGACAGATAGCAGATATATTATGACAGCAGTGGGAAATGCAAGCATGGTGTGTGTGTGTGTGTGTGTGTGTGTGTGTGTGTGTGTGTGTGTGTGTGTGTGTGTGTGTGTGTGTGTGTGTGTGTGTGTGTGTGTGTGTGTCTGTCTTAATGAAAAAACAGTGCCGTTTTTTTTCCTTTCCGTGTGTGCATGCATGACCCAGTTGGCTCTGTGCCCGTTTTGCAAAATCTGGAAGCTACAATGAACCATCTGGTGTGTGTGTGTGTGTGTGTGTGTGTGTGTGTGTGTGTGTGTGTGTGTGTGTGTGTGTGTGTGTGTGTGTGTGTGTGTGTGTGTGTGTGTGTGTGTGTGTGTGTGTGTGTGTGTGTGTGTGTGTGTGTGCGTGTGTGTGTGTGTGTGTGTGTGAGATACAGATTTTATGTGGGAATAAACAGGGAATTTGCAGCAGCTGATTCTGTTCACCCCTCCAATGATGATGAATATCATCCAGACATGGACATGCATTTCATCATGATATTGAAATTTTTTTTATTTATAATTTATCTTTTAGCTTTTGCCATATTGATAATGAAAGTAGAGAGATAACAGTAAATGATGGCTAGAAAAGGACAGAACAGAATCAGGGCTTTATACGTTTTTCAATCCACTTCACAGTAACGTACAAATTCAAACCCACTTTTCCCTTAGCTCGATGTTTGTTGTGCGCATGCTAACCGCTAAGCCACAGCTTTAAACTATGTATGATTTTAGCAGACATTCATACCTAAGATTTTGCAAGAAAGTGTCTACTGCCTACAGACAGCTGCCTTTTAAGGCAGAGTCCTAATCCGTTAATTAATCCTAATTGGACAGTAACAAAATATGTTTTACTTTGTTACTAAGTAGCCTACATTTTCAAGTATATGTGCTTTATCAGAGTATTATTTATTTTGGAACACTTTTACTTCATTTCTTTTCAAAGCATAACATCGTACTCCACTACATTTCATAAAAACCGTCGTTAATCGTTGACCATCGTCACCTGTTGCGATCATAGGGTTGCGATGACGGTGTCTGATTCGTGAGTTGATTCTTTTCAATTGATTCAAATGATCCGGTCAGAGCGAGTCTCCAAGTCTGACTCAAAATGAGCCTCCAAATGGAGATCCTCGGAGCTTGAGTGTGCGCAAGACTGATGGCGCGAAAAGTAAGTTACTAATGGCGAATTTTAGCATTTATTATTGTAAATTAAAAGAATATTTAGGTCACGACACGTCAGTTTTTTTATGAGCGAAATCTACTGTAAAAGGGCGAGCTGTTTAAGCCCACTGTTATCACCAGAAACATGCAAAGATGTTTGACCAACAGTATTCTAAACCACAGGCCCTCAACCTTCTAGTCTAGTTTCCCAGTACAAATATCTAAACATTCTTAAATCGAGACACATTTACTTGAGAAGAAAAATTACGTAAGATATAAAGTCTTGTATCCTGGAAAAACTGACCAATATTTAGCGAGATTATGCTTAAAATAAGAAAAGGCATGTATCAGTGAGGTATATAAAAAAAGAAAACTCACTTAATTTGGATTTTTTCTTTTCTTCAGAAAACAAGACTCAAAATCTTAATTAATTTAGCTTCTCAAGTAAATGTATCTTGATTTGTATGTATCTGAATGTTTAGATATTTGTAGCCTACTGGAAAACAAGCCAAAAATACAGAGTAAGAAAATCCTCTTTCTTTTATTTTTTTTGTGCATGAGGATATTTTGACTGTGAAGAAGGCTAACGTTATATGTGATCGAACGTAGCTATTTTTCTGTCTCTGTATCTGACACACACTCTATACCCACATATCCCCCCTGTAGCTCAGAGCAACTTCTCTGACTTTTGATCATGACATCTGTGTCTTGCTGAAATGTTTGCTCGTCTCCTCCAGCCTTCTGATGTAGCTCCAGGAGCTAATGGCTTGTGAAAAAGGCAGAAGGGCCCCTGTCTACATGTGTGTGTCTGTTTGTATCTCTTTGTGGAGAGGAAGAACAAGAGAAAATAGTTGTTGTTTAAGGAATACAGAAAACGTTAAATTCAGTAGACTAGCAAAGTAAGATTCTTAAAAAAAAAGAAATGGTTCATAAAAAGTTTGTAATATGTCCAAATAAGGAATAAAATCTGGTCTCTATAGCATTACTTCCACTGACATCATTACATCTATTCAGGCATCAGGTGTTTTAAGATAATCCAATTATTCTTGACCTTCCTGTATGAATACCTCATAGAGTTATGCACTCGTCTCCAGACTTTAATCCGGCCCCAGACGACGATGAAGCAAAACTGAACCCCTTCTGCTCATCAGTATGGAAAATGACGGAAACGCTGTCTTCTCAAGGTATTGCACATGTTATTCAGTGCTGTGGAAGAGTTCACGACTCAAACTAAAAGGTCTTGGATTCATAGAATAATACATTACATTATGTATTATGTATGATGCTTGCACATGCCAAACTTACTGTCATGATGCTAAGGTGGTGGTCAGGACATTCCTAAGGTATTCTGAGCAGATGTTAGTGTCTTTCTAGGTGCACTTTCATTAGTAAATTCGATTTATTTTGCCTTTTAGTAAACAAGGTATTTCATGAAACTTTAGCTTTGTAAGTGTTCTCCCTTATTAGTAAGCTCAGTGCTTTAATGAAGACAATGTGGAAGGTTGACATTCCATCATTAAAAATTTAATTGAAAAACATTGTTTCAATAAAATGTCAAATCATTCCGGTGGTCACCTTGATCAAAGTTCCTATTACATTCTGCTTTATAATGGCTCTTTTTAATGAATCTACAATTTATCGGGATACCAAAGAAGTTATCATTAATAACCATCTCTTCCTGTCCTGTTTCACAAAACAATGTAGTTGTAGATGAGGGAAAACATTTTGGCAAGGTAAAATTAGCTTCAAATCATGAGCACATAAAATCCTTGTGTTCGTCCAGAATAGTATGCTTCATTTAATTGATATTATCGAATTGATTAAAAGAACAATAAGTGCTCATTATGTTCCTCTTTGAATTTTCTCTTTAATATTGAGTCCAACACAATTAGGTGCATATTTGAAATGCCTTCGTACAGTACAAATCTTTATACTGTCTATTCTTTTGTTTTAATTTATCCCTTAATAAGAGTTAAATTCATGAATAACAAATAAATGCAAAATGAACATGATAAATAGGACAATATATCCTGAACATGGCACTTTCCAGTCTCTCTCTCAGCAGCGTTTCATGTGTAGATATGAAATGAAAGATGCCCTCTAGCAAACATCTGCTCTCAAACACCACACACACTCACACTCTGCTCTGAGTGTCATGTTAATTAATAATCCCCAGAGAATTGAATCATATTTACAGCACAGTCCTGCTGGCATTGCCCTCAGTGGCAGCCTGCTGAGTCCAGACCCGGTTTCTGGAGATCTCAGATACAGACAAGAGCTCTGATAGAAAATCACTTTGTTTCGTTTTCTGCTCCCTTAACAGCAGTGCTTGTCACTCATACAAAGATACTTCAATATTCTTTCAGGAGACCTAATGGAGATTCTATCAATCAACCTTTCCTCAGATTT
The DNA here is from genome assembly GCF_965113295.1 of Leuciscus leuciscus. Lineage (NCBI taxonomy): Eukaryota > Metazoa > Chordata > Actinopteri > Cypriniformes > Leuciscidae > Leuciscus > Leuciscus leuciscus. The sequence continues at coordinate 49,501,063 of NC_138726.1, read as the reverse complement.
TAGAGCTATAAAATGAATGGGGATAACATTGCTAGAAATTTTATGAGAAATGTTAATGTATAACACTTGATTGCAAACTAGGAACCACTGACAAATACACAACTGTTCAGTTTTTTGTTTGTTTTGTTTTCGAAAGAAATAATACTTTTATTTAGCAATTACGAATTAAACGTAGGGGAGAGCGGGGCACAACCTAACGCTTTTTGACTTTCTCAGTTTGTGTAAATCTACTTATGGTTCAGAGTATTTATTTTTTCCCACATTAATTTCCCACATGTCTAGTACAATTATGTGGTTTTGTTTTATTAATACAGTATATACTTTTTTCTTGACATACCCCGAAAGAATGGAAGTGAAATGTGACAACATGCCCCATAGGTGGGGTACATTGTAACATGTGAGGGGCACATTGTAACATGACATATGACAGCTTAAAATGTTATTTGATCTAATAAAAAATATATACAAAACAAACTAAAATATTTTCTAAATAAAGTACAATTAAAAAACTTTTTCATATAAAATAATAGCAATTTTTAATAATTAAATATAATTTTTTTTTTGAGTTTTGACTACGAACACAGGAAAACACAGCTATACAACATAGTTCAAAACAAATAAATAATTAGTCATTTCTGAACATTGACTCTCAGTCTTTATTCACCTTTTTCTCACGTTTTCCCAATAAAATTAATAAATGTATAGAATATAATAGCATATTTCTAATAGGGGCACATTGTAACGCAGTGTTACAACATGCCCCCGCCTGCACAACTGGGGTTTAAACTCTGCTAGTGTCTTCTGCTAGTTAGCGAAGCATTAAAGAACTATCTCAACTGTTAAATAACATCTTGGAGATTAAAATAATATCAGATTTGTCTTATTTTAAATAGACACAAAAAATAGAGATGAAAAATTAACTTAAGTAAGAAATGTACTTTTGCTATGGTTTAATAAATGTCTATGGATATCTTCCAAAAAAATTATAATTTTGGCGGATTTTTTTTTTCTATATAGTGTTGATATGGCAACTAGTAAATACACAAAGTTTCGTCATCCATGCATGTGCGGAAGTATTTAAAACAAGCGTGTTACAACTAGCCCCGCGTTAGGTTGTGCCCCGCGCTCCCCTACACAATGCAACTTTTTTGGTTGTTGACAAAATGTCAATTGAGTCAATGCATTAATAATCCTTCTTCCAAAACGTGTTTTTGTCTTACCCTGATTCACTATGGTAAGCCTGTTATAAGTGTTTATATTTTAGACCGGACGGGATGGTTTTCGTGGGAAGTTGCATATCTGAAGGATCATGTGACACTAGGGATGTAACGGTAGGCTATTACCAATATCGTGGTATCGCGATACCAAATACCAAGATATCATCGTGGTCAAAGACTGTATGAATCGATAGACGATAGATCTTCCAGGCAAAAAAGTGTAGTTTTTTTTCAGCCCAATGGACCGTGCACGAAAGAGACCGAGTGTGTCCGCGAGTGTGCTCGATAGTGCGCGAGAGAGATCGAAGGGCCCTATCATACACCACGTGCAATGCAGCGCCAGGCTTTTTTTGCTAGTTTCAGCCCGACGCAGTTATCATTTTCACGTCCTGCGCCACGTTGTTTAAATAGCAAATGCATTATTTGCACCCATTTGTGCGCGCATGGGCGTGCTGGTCTGATAACGAAGTGTGTTCAGGTGCAATGTTGGTCCATTGCTATTTTGAGGAAACTGAAATAGACTGACCATTGACCAACTGAAATCGCGTGCTGAAGAAGTGCATGCAGACCAGAGGCACGCAGTAAAGAAAGATACGAACAAACCCAGATATTCGTTTCACACTACGCTTAACATTGACTTCATATTTGTAGCTATTTGAAAACTATAGTGAATGCTTTTTACAGATCCAGTAGAGCGAAATTGGCAGATGCTGCTAGTGGCGAAGGAGAAGAGAGAGATTTCGTAATTGTGGACGCTATAAAGCAAATTTTAAATCTAAAGCGTGGAAGCATTTCAGTTTCCCCGTGACAAGAGCCACTTGTTAAATCATCACCAGTCAAAAGTTGACAAACGAAAAAAAAAAAAAAAAAATTATTATTAGAGGGTTTGATTATTTTATCCTTATGAAAACTGAAAACACTACTCTTGAAGTTGCTGTTTCAAACTGACTTAACTGTTCTTGCACTTTAAAATTAATAGCCAATCTACGAGGTAGGTAGGTAGTGTAGAAAATGAAAAAATAATAGATATTACCTTTGTCAAGGTCTAGCTGGTGCTGGTGCTTATTTTGTTTTATAAAATAGAGTTTTAGGTCATTTGACCCATCTATACCTCATACTTCTAAGCAACAGTTATCATTAGAGAATAAATAAAAGAGGACAGGAAATGACAGGGTTAATTTGGCTCAATCATTGTTTAATAAACACTTATGGCACTTTTTTCAAAGTCTTCATTTGTCTCTCTCTTTTTTATATTTTTTATATTGCAATAAATATCATACCGTGGAATTTACACCGAGGTATTATCGTATCGTGAGATCCCTATGTGACACTGAAGACTGGAGTAATGATGCTGAAAATTCAGCTTTCAGGAATAAATTACATTTTAAAATATTAAAATGGAAAAGGGCTATTTTAAATTGTAATAATATTTTGAAATATTACTGTTTTTATTGTATTTTGATCATATAAATGCAGCATAAGAGACTTCTCTCAAAACATTAAAAGATCTTACCGACCCAAAACTTTTTAACAGTGTAGGGATCATCTGGGAAGCTGGAGACAAATAAAGCAAAAGATTCTCCATTTGTTCTCCAAATTGTCTTAGAGAACATTTTTGATATTAAAGTAATCTTAAAGATAAAAAATTAAAGTAATCTTATTTGTGATTTTTTTTTTCTCTTCTCAGATGCCATTTTTCACTGTATAATTGTTTCTGAGCAGCTATATTGCGCTATAAAGTTCTTGATGTTAGATTAGGTTCTTCAAATCAGCATATTGATTTGATTTCTGGGTTCTATAAAGTTCTGTACTTAAATAAAACATTCGCATGTGACATCAGACTATAAAAACCTTTATTTTTTAAGAGTGTAATAATAGAGATCTGGTCAAAATAGAAAATTTGGTTAAAAAAAAGAAAAGAAATGAAAAGAAAAGAAAAATGATACAGTGGGACAGAAAGGAAGAAAGACATAGAAATAGGCCTCAGTGTTGGAGCCATCAGCTTGTGTTAAGTGGATTGTGACGGGAGCCAGACGGACTTTGATTCCCTCAGGTGATTTTTCCGGTAAGTTCTCAATAACGCGGAATGACAGGGGACAGAGGGTGCACATCCCCTCTCGTGTCATCCTCATTCTCCTGCTATTTTCAAAATCGCGGCCGTGACAGAACTTTTAGCCGCAGCTGTAATATGTAGCCGTGAAGGGCAGCCGAGCACAAAACTGGTGCTCGTTGTCATGAGCTGTGGTCACTGGAGTTTGTTACATTAGACTGTCAGGGGTGAGAGGCTAACAGACCGCTGTTACTTTAAAGACAATACATACAGCTGTAATATGACAGATTCTGTGTTTGATTCAAGATGATCACCAGAGGGTATAGGTCGGCCTTCTAGCACGATAACATGTCGTCTTTTTTGGGTCATGGAACCCTTTAGAGGGGAGAAAATGTACACGTTGTTGTGTAAATGAATGTCCAAAACGCATACAAAGTTTCAGTTTTTAGTTGAAAAGTGTTAAGATTAAGGGTCCGTTTACACGACACTGTTTTTAACAAAAAATACAACTTTTTATGCATTTTGGCCCTTCATTTACACGACAGAGTTTTGGGGGCCAGAAAACGCACACTTTTTTGCAACCGTCATTGTCTCTGTAAACTACAAAAACGTGAATTTGTGAAAACGGTGACGTGTTACATCTCCAGTCTATAGTCGCATAATGTTTCTTTACGAAGTGACATCGACATCTACTGGCCTGGCATGAATAATGCCATGTTTTTAGTCGTTTTCAGGGATCGGTGTGAACGGGAACATTTACAACGCTGTTGTCTGAATGCGGAAAATTCAAAGGAAAAAGTTTCCATTTTTAGTAGTTGTTGTGAAAACGGAATCAAGAAAAGAAAAAAAATCGGCCAATGGGGTAAGAAACGTGAAATAAATTCAGATTAAATTCACACCGGCAGATCTTTTTTCTTGATTAAAGCTGAAACTTAATTTTGATTATTTATTTATTTATTTATTTTATTTTATTTTTGCTTCTCAAGTAATTGTTTCTTGATTTAAGAATGTTTAGATATTTGAATTATTAAATAAACTTAAAGTTAAATAAACAAACAAAAAAAACATGTAAACGTATTATCTAGTACTAATCTGCACATTCTCTTGGACAGTCATATAGACAATCAGCACGATTAATACGGTACATTGATTGGCTTTTCGGTTTTGTAGCACGATGCCTTTTTCAATTTTTGTGGTCTTTCAATCTCTTTTGGTGCTATCTTAGCACCAATCTCTGAAATATGGAACCGAAGGCACCCTATAGATAACAACATGTATGGAGAACTCAAGCTATGCTTACTAAAGACCGAAGCACTCCGCTAACAACAGGCTACGGTCTGAACAGCCTGTGATGTGGACAGTCACAGAACTGACGATTCTTGTTTTGTGTGTGGAGAGAGTGTCGCACAGCACACATGGAACAGTACAGTTAAAGGGCCAAAAATGGTGCAAAATCAATAGATTTTTTTGTTCACCAAAGAACCTTTCAGTGAATAGTTCCTAAAAGTGTGAGGAACATTTTAAAAATCTAAAGAACCTTTTTCCAATAAAGTACCTTTCGTGGAATAGGAAGGATGCATGGATGTTAAAGATTTTTCATGGAACTATAGTTGCCAGTAAAGAAACTTTATTTATAAGTGTGCATGGTTTAGTGGTTGCAGGATCAAACCCACCACGGATTTCCCAAACTGAAGTTTGTGAGGGAATAATTTAAAGTTAATCATTAAATCATTAAACATACATTTAAATAAGCAAAATAAAAAATGATAAAAATAAAATAAAAAAGATCAAATATTGAATTTGTATACCGGCATGCCATGTGACATTACCAACATTAAAGAACTGTGAATGTGCAGTTATTAATATTTAATATAATAACTTGATATTTAATAAATAATTTTAATAACTTAAAATATCAGTGGGTACTTAAAATAAATATTGGGTTTTTCAAGTGACAAAAAACGTTTGGGAATCCCTGACTAAACCCTGGATCTTGTCCTTATAATATGTGTACAGTAAACTTCTTTGAATAAAAGCATCTACTAAATGTCTCCTTGCCTATAAAAAGGAGTAAACACTCAACTATGATGTTATATTCATGACGTGTTTCTGAGAAACTAAATTCCCAAAAAAATGTCTACTTTTACTTACAAAACCTAAAATAACCTTCATTACTCGCATAAAACATGCCAATGGAGAAGACTGACATGGTCAGTCATGGAAATTAATATAATGGAATAGAATATCACGAATAGAAACTAATTTCATTTAATTTTAAATGACAAATGTTACCACCTTTTTTTCTTAAGAGATACATTTGAGTTCATTTGAGTCTCATTCAAATCTTTTGACATTTTTTGTCATAATGAAGAATTAGTACGATTCGCATAGATTTGTAGTTTCAAGGGTCGGTATATCTGGCATACAGATTGAAATTCAGCATTTTTTTTTTTACTTCTAAATTAATAATCCATGTCAAATAAAAAGTCATGGATATTCATTGATCAAAGGTGTTGGTACCATCTGGTTCACAGGTGAGACACTTCTTATGTCCTAAAAAAACATTTCACTTTTAACACCAGAACCTGTGAGCGTTTTCCAGAGCATCATTGCCAGCTCGAACCCTCTGCCTTTGATCTGCTGCTCCAGCGGGGTTATTTTTCTGCCTATATTTTTATTGCCTTTCACTCCACGGTCTTTCTCTTGTCATTGTTTGTCCCGCGGGTTTTGAATGGGTAGCATATGGAAAAATGTCTCTGTTTTTGTTTTGCGACTGAGCTCAAAGTCAGGAACATTTGGTGATCTCAGCACATGACCACCATACGTAGCACCCCAGTACCACCAACATTATTCGGTCATGGGTAAAATTGGTTTGGCAAAGAATTTATTGCATGATCTTATATGCATTTGTTTTGCAAAATATGAAAAAATGTAACTCTGAGTATGTCCATGTGTGCCGAATATGTTGCTTATATTGTATGTCAGACCCAAGGTATTGTCCAACTTTACCACACAGAGCAAAAACAAGCAGAGAGAGCACTACAAATGACCCTTAAAATCCAAACTCAGTCTTTAACCTCAGTTTGCATACATGCATATGGGCTCTAGGTGGCAGTGTTGTCATGCTGGCAGCTTGTCTCATCTTACCCTGGGTCTATTTGCAGTGGTTCCAGTTCTCTCACCATCAGCCTAATGAAGTGAATTCTACAGTGTGGCTGAAACTGATGACTCTATCTGCTCTGTTACTGACGATTTTCCCTGGCTTTCTGAAGTCGTGAACACTCAAATCCAAAGTAACTTTGTCTATTATCATAAATGCGCCCTATACAGTTCTTTTATGTGCACTCATTGCCAAATTTTATATTAATTTTATTAATTAATATTAAAAAAAAAATCTGTTATCCTTGGTCATTGTGATTGTTTCTCTCTCTCTCTCTCTCTCTCTCTCTCTCTCTCTCTCTCTCTCTCTCTCTCTCTCTCTCTCTCTCTCTCTCTCTCTCTCATGTCACGATTCCTCGATTTAATTTGTCTATTAACCGGCAAAATACCAGAAGTGCCACATTCCACGGTCGAGAATCCATGACCGATCAGTTAAACATCATAATATAGCATATTGCTATCGTGATTCAGTTAAATAAATGTATGCACTGCAGGTTTCAGGGTGAAGCGCGACACTTTAATTATTTACATACGTGCAGGTTATACGAGTTCCTTCCCTCAGAGCCGCTCTATTATTCACAGTAAATGTTGCTCCACACGAACACAGTCTCTGTATGAGTTGTTTGTTTGGGCTTCCAAAAATGTTTCATGGGAAGTTGCAATGTTATCAGTTAAATACATGGAGCTCGTCATTTGCTGCCAGTTTGGGTGGCTTATAATGTTCATCTGGGTAGGCCTACGCAATACATAAATACATGTTTCTAAATTTGCGAACTGTTTAACACGATTTTAGAAGTTTGAACCCTCGCTCTGAGTTTGCGTGTTTTAATATCCACATGTTCTTGTTTAAGAAATTACAGTGGCTGTTGCATTTATATCGACCAAATATGAAAAATTAAGTGGATTTTTTTTATTTTTTTATGTTGTTTGGCCAACATTAAACCATGATTTGATCATGATATATGTGTAACAACAACAATCACCAGGTCGTTGGCGCCCTCTGCAGGCATTTGTTATAATTCGTAATGTAGGTAGCCTATCAAATAAGTTGATTGTTTAAATTATGAATATTTCATTATGTATTTTTTAAGTGTTGTTCAATAAAGCCACTTGCTTATGACATTTATTTTTATACTAATTATTATTGATTCATTGTTATTAGATGCTACCTTTGTATTTTAAGTCATTTTAATGGTTATTGTTCACTTATTACCACAAAAGATTATCAGATTACTCGATTAATTGTCAAAATAATCAACCATTAGTGACACCCCTAGTCATAACAATATGAGCAAGAGCAGTGTGCATGTATATCCGTAAAGAGGTGAAAAACTATGCATTGTTCTTAAAGGTGAAAATTGAATGTCTTGTTTGTATGAGAGTTTATAATCTGACATGAGATGGAACTGTACGTTAATAGCTGATTATTCATAGCCATAAATGAGTTTGTGTCTGAGAATGCATGTAATGTTTAATTCTATATGTTTATTTAATAACGTCTAGTGTTACAAATCTTGCATGTAGTTCAAGATTAGTCATTACACAATTCTGCAGACTTTGCACATTCAGAATGGCGTAAATATTTTTTTTAATGGACTTAATCATGTTCTGTTGCACCCGTGTGCATTTATGAAGCTAAGGAGAGAGAATGAAAAAGCCTGAAAGACATGTGAAAAAGAATGAGACTATGAGATAAAAAGAGATTGTACCCGGGTCTGGTTTGCTATAATGGTTGCGTGCAAAGGGTTTCACTTCAAGGCATGAGGGAGAAAAAAAACAAAAGAGAGCAAAATAAATGAGGCAAAACGCATGACAGACAACTGCGAGACAGGCACAATTAGAATCATTATTGAGGCAGCAGAGATCAGAGAGGTGCAACATGGCCGTCCTGCTGGGCTCTGGCACGCGGATGAATAAGGTCATGGTCACTTCAGTGAAGGTATGCTGAACCTTCTCCTGATCATCCCTACTTAATCCCTCTGGACCTTCAGTTAATCAACCAGCACACACACAAACACACTCATGCAGACTTACACACTCAAGATTTAGTCTTTCTACTGAAAGCTGCAAAGTCAAATCTGACCTTGGGAGTTGTAGTTACTCTGGTTTGGAGGCTGTTTTCACTGTACGTCTTGTTTTTTCTCTAATAACACATTGAAACTTTCCATTAAGCACTCTTGAAATTCATAATTTAGAGATTTGTACTGTAAAACCTCAATTCAAAAGGCTCAATGGGTGAGTTGAGCAGAGTTGATTAAGTAAATGCAGCCTTCAAAAACATTAAATCTTACTGACCCCAAACTTTGAACTGTATACACATTTCTATTTATTTATTACGTTGTGAAAACTGACCAAAAATATTTGGGACTTTAGCATTCACAGGCATATTCAGATTTTCATTTCAATAAAATGCTCTGTAGAATGAAAATGTCTTTTCTAATAATACCTGACAGCAATAGCAAGTAGCAAATCATGATTCATGGCTGTGAAATTAATCACCCAATGATGATTTTTTTTTTTTTTTTTTATACAAAAGAAGATATTTTTGAAGAATATGGGTAACCAAACAGTTGATCCCCAAACAATGGACCCATTGACTTCCATAGTATTTTATTCCATACTATGTCAATGGGGTCAATCACCTGTTTGGTTACCCTCTTCAAAATATCTTCTTTTGTGTTCAGCCGAAGTAAGAAATTCATACAGGTTTGGAACAATTTGAGTAAATCATGACAGAATTTTCATTTTGGGGTGAACTATCCCTTTAAAAAAAACTTTTTTTAAAGTGCTGCCACTACTTTTTTTGATAGAAAATATTTAAACACAAATGAAATTAGCACCCAAGAAGCGTTTTTGTGAGGTTTTTATGGTTTTGATCTGAAACAAACCCCTAACCCTATAAACTTCAACTTTAAATATGTATTTTTTACAATCTTGTGTCAAATAAAATGTGTAAAAAACTGGATGCTACATCACCATAACAATGCTGTAAAAACTCTGAAAACTTTAGAAAGCACAACCCGATCTCACGGGAAAACGTACAAATTCTACAAGGTGGCTAATTCGTACATATTTTACGAATTGCCCAATTCGTATGAATTCATACGAATGACCTACCCCTGACCCAGCCCCTAAACCTACCCATCACGTGGGTTTAGACAAATCGTACAAATTCGTACGAGTGAGGTCGTACGAATTCGAATTAATTAGCCATCTTTTTATCATTCGTACGAATTCGTACGAATTGGTCGTGAGATGGTGTTGGAAAGCACATACCAACACCTGCACTCTACTCGTTTTTCTTTGAGAAAATGAAAATAAAAAAGTACTATACAAATGATTTAACTGATAGCCATATGATTTGACTCCAAACAAGTGCCTATAACTTTGCAATGTTTCTCTAGGCAACATCAGTTTGCTGGTGACGTCTCCATTGTATCTGTCTTTCTCTCAACAGACACACAGTCTCTCCTGAATTCGACCCGCACGACTCCCACATTTAGATATGCTCTGGAATCTTCTGCTCGAGCAAGTGGACTAATGCATCTCCGTGGAAACGCTCGCTCGCAGATTGATCAGGCATTACAATATCTGCTCTCCCCGCCGTCGCAGTCAGAGAGCCAAAGATTCGACTCATCTCAAGCACGGGGGAAATTGGCAGTGAAGAGCATCTTAAGTTAGTGTCAGTGTTAGGGAGATGATGCATAGTCATTTCAGTAGACAAATTTCCCTCTGCATTCAGATGAGGGTCGATTTGCAATTCCCAGTTCATTTAATTTCCTCTCAGAAGTATCCTACAGTGTTAGAAGAAAATGTTCTATTCAGAACCTTGAAGAGTTCTGTCAGGAGCATCATATTTAGAACCTTTTAGGGGCTCCCGCCACTTTATGGATTTAGTTTTAATTCATATAGTTTTAATATAAATTTTAAACAAAAATGAATGAATTAAGCATCTCATAAACATATTTAATACTAGAAACATTTGAAAAAGAAAAACAATTAAACATGAAAGTATTATTATTATTAAGACAGAACTTTTTTTTTTTGGCAAAAAGGGTTCTTTAAAATTGGGGCAAGAACCCTAGAACCACACTGATCCTTTCTAAATATACTTAAATACTGTGCCGAGTGTGCTATTACAAACAAATATCCTCGGGACAATGCTGACCTCAAACACAAAAAGTATGGGAAATGAGGGAAATTTAAATAATCCCCCCATCAGTAACTATTAATGTACAACAGATATTCAGAGAGGTATTACAAACACGCAGGTCAGAAGCATGTTGGAGAGCGTCTCCCATTCTGGCCCCCAGGGCTGTTTATGGAAATGCAGAATTTAATAAGCTCTTCTCGACACCTTGTCACTGACGTGTGTGTGTGTTTGTGTGTGTGTGTGTGTGTGTATGCGTATATGCACCTGCATTAGCAACGCTCTGTTGAATAACTCCATTATGACAGAATGGAGTGACCTGAGTGTGCACTGTCTGCATTCTTTGAATACTACAGAATTACTTGCATTTCACTTGAGTTCTGTCACAACATCTGACTGTATGTCATGCACACAGAAAAAAAAAAACACAACATTTTTTAACATTTGCCATCAATGCAAATAATTGTAATGGGGAAACATAATTATTCAATTGCAGTCGTGCATCTTGGAAACAAAGACTTTCTACAGTAAGTGCTGTGGATTTCTATTTCTGACAAAGCAATTTCTATTTCTGACAAAGTAATGCCTGCAATGGAAAAAGCACAGTGCTTTGACTCACTGACACACATCAATAAACCTTTTAAGATGGAAATAAGTTTCTAATCATTCTTGTAAATCGATAATCATTTAATACCGCATATGAGTCACTTGAGAGAAATTTGGTTAAATCTTGTATTCCTTTTAAAACATGGTCTAAAACTGATACCAAGATGATGCACTGTATCATATACCAAAATTCCTCTTTCTCCTGATCCCAACAACTTTTTCCAAAATGCCATGAGGTCGAAAAAGGCACCACATAAAGAACAACCAATTTGTTTGAATTTTTCCCTTGGTTTTTATGCTGCCATTTTGGCAAAGGCCTTCTTGAGAAATAAAAGATTAAAATCTCACAGGAATTCTGGGAAATATTTAATGGATAAAAGTTAAAAAAAGAAATTACAGAAACATTTAACTGCCTGGACTTTTGGCTAGAATTTCAGGACATGTCCAGAAGTAAGTTAATCAACAACTTTGTTTTCATTTACATCTAAAACAAAATCTGTTTGTTGTAATTACAGCTTTTCTTGTTCCTGACCGTCTCTTGGCTGATTCTACACTCAAACCCATCTGCTGTTCACCGTTCCGCCACATCCGAACCCGAGCAGACCCAGAAACAACCCATCATCCCCAGTGGCCCTCGTTTCATTGGCCCACCAGGCTTTTGGAAGATTGATGATCAGTCGGTAAGTTGCCACAGCACCAGATTTGCAGAAGGTCTGGATTCACTGGTCTGGTAAAGGAAGGGCAGGAATAGCTGGGTAATTTGGCATCACTTTAGCCTTTATTCGCTGGCTGGGCCAGCAGTGTTGGAAAGACAGTCATGCATGTCGGCCCAAAACAACTGCTGCCAAAGAGAACCAGATGATGATTTTATTTATGAGAAAAAACACCTTTTTGTTATAGTTACAATCAACTTGAGTCAACAAAAACGTCTCATTCTGAAATCTGAAGTTTTGTGACATCTACAATTACAAGTACAATAAATATAATATTGTAATAATATGATGCAGATCAAACAATTTTGGACATAACAGCAAACCACAATTGATTTGAGTCATTTTGAAAGACAATTCATGTAGGCTGGTTTTAAAAGGGCTGCTATTAAAATGTGTAATATAATAAATTGCAGCCAAAAAGAAATAAGCTTTTAAAATTTGGAAAGTTTATGGCATGTTATTCTGTCTCAGAACTATTGGATGTCTTTAAAAACTGTATAAGCGTAAAGGGTTTACACTTACACTAACCCTACCCCGAAACCTACCCATCACAGAAAACATTTGCCATTTTTAGAATAAAAAACAAACAAACAATGTTTTTTAAGCCATTTGGTTTTCAAGGACACAGGATATGTCCTCGTAAACCATGTTTACGTTGTAATACCCATGTCGTTTTACACATTTGTGTTCTCATAAACCATATATACAAGAATACACACAGAATAAAGGGAGCTGTTGAAGGGGCTATATGCAGAATTCAGAAACCCTTGTTATTAGCGACACCGGTGGCCATTAAGTGAAATACAGCCAGCAACTTATTGCTCATGCTCACACTCGTGCACATGTAACGTACAAGAGACTGAACCTGATTCAATGCCCCAATATACTCATATGTAAATATGTGCTGTGCGCTTTTAATAACAATAGAAATGCACAACAACAATGACAGCAGTGAGAAAACAGCAGTTTAAAAAGTATCTGAACATAGCGATATGGATATATTTGCACAAGCTCTGCAATTCAGCGACATCATGTCGACAGATGAAGTAATTAAAATGACACAGTTTTGACAGTTTCATTATAAAGTATATTTGAGACTATAGATCTGGCTATGTGAGACTATAGTGTAAATTAATCCCGTTTCTTAGCATGACACATTAACATTATAGTACAGAATAGCTCTTTCGGCTTTATCCTGAACATTGTATAAGCATTCGTTTCATGTGTCATAGAACGGAGGAGAGGCTCTCAAGAGAGCGCGTAACGGTCACATCCTTTTCATTTTCCCTGCAAAAACATGGGAGTCCTTCACATAAAAATCAGTTCACAGGCTTTCATAGCAAACCTAGGAATTCAGGGAATGTCAAATTTTTTAAGTTTCGTTACAAGCTGTTAACACATTGGCAATAAAAAAGGCGACACGTCAATTCTTACATATAGCCCCTTTAAGTGTTCTGTCAAAGTAATTTCAGCAGATTATGACATACCAGTGACAAACAACAACTTTCTCTTTGAAGCTCCGTAAAAGAACGACTGGTAAATAAAGTACATCTATCATCTGTCAAATGTCTGACAGCTGAGGCTGCGGGTGGCAGGTGTGGTTTCAATACATCTTAAATGATAATCGTATGTCACTTAAGTCTCTGTATAGGTAGTGGTTAGCGGCTAAAGATCAGAGGCCGTTCACAAAACATTTTATCTTACCACTAAGAGTTCTCCTAAATGGCAGTACAAGTTCTTAGTTAAGAGTTTACTCTTAAAACCTATTTACAAAGGTGCTGTCAACATGCCTACTAACTATGCCCACAGTGATTGGCTGAAAGGGGAGGGGTCTCTGTCAGTGATTTAATCATAGAAATATTGTAGAACCAGATATCATGTTGCCATATTCAAATAAAGGTTTTCAAATAAAAATGTTGCCATATTCAATAAAGATTTTAAAATGTAGGCTAAGTGTCACTATTAAACAAGTATATGTTCAGCTAATTGTCAGCCTCTTACATATCTTCATCTTGTGAGATTGGAGAATTCAAGCGACAAATTATGTTTAATAAACAAAGTTTGGGAGAAGCACGTTCAGATCGTGTATTCAAACAGCTTGAGAAGAGGCATATATATACACAGCCAACTCACCTATACCTCAAGTTTTCTGAATCCCTCCGCCACCCCGACTCCTCTGGGGAGATCTCTGGGTTTGGGCTACTTTTTTTGTTGCCATTTTTGCCTTTTTATTATGATAGGACAGTGAGTAGACAGTAAGCAAAGTGGAAGAGATAGAGGGGGGACGTGATCAGGAAAGGCCCATTAGCTGGAACTCGAACTCGGGTCACTCAATGTTTTATTTTCCATCATTCAATGCATTTTGCCTGTATAAATGAAACTTTATGATGTGCCGTCGCAGATTAAAGTCTATTAATCAAAAAATGTATTGCATTTATGTAGAAAAGGCTCAGCACCCAAGTCTCTATGCCTATTGCCTCAATGGTGTACAGTGTATTTGGGCGGATTGCCAGTAACAGACATTTTAGGATTTTTTTGTGATTTGGTCTTAGTGACTTTTTACAGATTTAGGATCTGGTTTTAGCGCTGAAATGCTTTATGAAATACTCTTTGAACAAAAATGTAGGACTGACACGGCCATTATTTTTAAGAGTTTCTCCTAAATTGACAAGTTAGGAGCTACTTTTAGCCGTAAAATATTTTGTGAATATGGCCCCTGGGCAAGCAACCCAAAGTGGGTCTACTTGGGAAGGGTTTGTCCATTCAATTACTATTATGGCCAGCATGAGAGTTTTTGGAACAACTAAATGGCTAGTGGCCAGAGAGAGTTCAGCCAGAATGGCTACTATTGTGATTTCTCTTGAGTTGACACATTGTCAGAAGCTTGCCAGTGTTATCTGCACTGATCCACTCTAAAGTACACAGTTATCATGACTTAATTTTGTGCTCCTCCATGCAAAGAGAAGTTGTGGTAATTTAGTTTTGTTGGCACAAAGTCTAGCTTGTGGCTCACAACAGCAGCAGCTCTCTAGATTATATAGACTTCAAAAATATCAATAATATATCAATACACCCATAACTATGAATCAACTAAAATGTCAGACTAGATTAGGTGTTTTCAAACTGGGGCACAGGGGGGCATGAAGAAAATTTAAGGGAAAAATAGTTAACAGTTAAATAAAATTAACCAATTTTGCCATTACCATTTCATTCTGATTTCTAAATTCCGGTCAAAAATCATGAGATTAATCGCAAATAATTTTATTTTCTTTGAGAGATACGATACAAAACAGAACAGATAACTTGGCAGAAAGTGAAGATTTTCCAGATACATATTTACAATGTCTTGACAATGACAGAGGACAATTACAGTCTGTCAAACATTTTTCTATTTCACAGTTAAATATTTTTGGTCCAAAATACTGCTCCATATAGCGGTAAATATTAAATGTCAAACATGTTTGACTGACTGATTGTACTATACAGACTGTACAGACCACGAGCTTGTCGCTGGAAACTCATTTCATCACTCCTGGTTCATGACACTCAGTTAGAGACACTGGCCTTTAATACAGGAGTTGTTAACCTGGTTCCTCAGGTTTCTCGAACTTCTCAAGCAGAGTCCATGCAGTCCTCTCCATCTTCTCTGTGAAGGCGTATCGGTGCTCTGTGAGGCTTTTAAGGAAATTAAATCAATGACTGAACATCAAAGTTGTGTTAAATGTGCTAGAAGGTGGTTCTCTAATGCTGCCCTTAATTAAAGGCTGGATCGATGACCTTTTGTGAAAGGTCTGCTGGAGTCTGATAGCAGCTTTTCTCCATTAAAAGTTTAGTTTCACTAAGACTTTTGACACTCTTCAGTCTCCTGTTTTCCTGAGGGGACTTAATTATAATGGAAAATTGTATTCAATAATCACTGATTTGTCTCAAGTAAATTTCAAGCAAGCAGTGGTGAAACATTACAGTCATATGTCAGGTGAATTATTAATTTTAAATGGTAAAATAAATAATAATTATTATTACAATTTTACTTTTAGTTATTATTAATAATAAATGATTATTATTTATTTTTAATATTATTATTATTAAATGTTTATTTAATTTTTAAGATTTTAAAGTCCCCCTGTCAAGTCAAGTCAAGTCAAGTTTATTTGTATAGCGCTTTTCACAATACAGATTGTATCAAAGCAGCTTCACAGTATTAAATTAAAATAATACAACAAAGTTTGTTTCAAGAGGAATTTATTGATTGATAAAATTAAATTAAATATCCCCAAAATATCCCCAACTGAGCAAGCCAAAGGCAACAGTGGCAAGGAACCGAAAAACTCCATCAAGTGACCTAATGGTGTCCTAAAACTCCATCAGGTGACCTAATGGAGAAAAAAAACCTTGGGAGAACCCAGCCTGTCAATAATTGTATCCCTTAAACTCATCTTTGATCACCAAAATTACATATTTAAACGTTTTTTTTTTCTTTGAAAAAAGTGTTTTTTCCTTGAAAATGTTTTCTTCATGCGTGAAAATAGCTTGAATGTAACTCTACACCCTTGCCTCATTTAGTATATGCGGTTCTATGAATATGCAAATTAGCCCCGCCTCCACTCACTCACTGTTTATCGTCTGTTGACGATCAGACGTTGACGTGATTGGTTACAACTAGTTTGTGACGTCAGAAACACCAGCGATTTCAAACTGCGTTTTTGGTTCACTGCAGTTTTAAGGAGAAAATACTCAGCAATGGTGTTGCAAGACTAAACCGCAATGCCAGGCTGAACAGTGAGGAATATTTGGCCACTGCCAACTTTGTGATGAAACAACATCACTTGTGCCCAAATACAGAACAACCAAAGACATTATGATTAGAAATAAAACATTGACAGGAGAGTAGAATAACTATTCCTGCACTATGCCAATCAGAGATGGAGATTGTGGTCCATTCTTTGGAAATCCCCAATGAGATATTAGAAAGTTATGTAAACGTCAGTTTTTTTGGAGGGTTGAAGGTGGTGCTTGATTGGTATCAGTTCTAATCAAAGAAGAAAACCACATTTGACACATTGAAATTGTAAAGTGAACTAAAAAGTATCAAGAGGACAAAGTCTGAAGACAACATCAGAAACAACACTGTTCGGAGTCGTTGTTTTAGACTTGTTTCTCAAAAAGTGCTTTCATTGAGCAAGAGTGCTTGCAGACCCACGGGGGGTATGTGGGTCAGGACTGTCAGAATCAGCCTGCCTTTACACAAAGTGATGGGTCTTTTGCCCCTTTATGCCCCCTTTTCCTTCCCACCTCGCCCCCTGCACATGTCTCCAGGCCTTGGGGAAAATGTTCCTTTGCCCTCCATTAAGAGTGTTCAGCGCTGCTCCCCAGAACTCTTGCCACTATTAGTCGAGGAGAGCGACAGTAATAGTGTTGAATGCCTGTGGCATGAGGACAATTCCACACAGCAATGGCAGTCCCAAACTGCAAACTCACACCACAGACCTCAGAGCTGCTCCAGATCATCAAGAAAGTTCATGTCAGTCTCCACTGAGATTGACAAAGCATGCACTTTTTTGTTCTAAAGTCTATGTTTGACCATTTCCTTGCATAAAAATTTACCAGGGTAACCATAGTTTCAACCAAAATACCACAGTTTTTAGCATTAATCAATAGTTTTAAGAGATCTTTAAACGAGCTGGTGCTTTCCCTCACACAGCCTTTTCTATAAAGGTAAAGTCACTTTCCTGTTTGGATGTCATGTGCGAACAGGAGCCATTGTTACAATACTGCGAAATCAGCTCTGTTAATTTAATGAGGAGTTGCCAGAACATTGGCAGAAACATTTTGTACTGACACATTTTATGGCTAATTTTGTTCAGCAAGGAGCAGTAAAGACATTTACACTATTACAAAAGATTTTTGTATTTCAAATAAATGCTGTTCTTCAAACTTTATTAATCTGAGAATCCTTAAAATAGATATTGAGTATCAAAACAGCATATTAGAATGGTTTCTGAAAAATCATGACACTGAAGTAATATAAAAATAGAAAACAGTTATTTTAAATTGGAATAATATTTCATAATATTACTGTCTTTGACTGTATTTGATCAAATAATTGCAGTTTTGGTGAACATTTCTTTCAAAAAATTAAATTCTTACTGACATTCAAGGCTTTACAAATATGCATCGTAATATTTTTCCCCATCAAACTGCTTTTCATTTACCAGTATACTAAATAGTTCTAGTTTGAAATTTGTGCAAAATTATTAGAATAATTGTTTTTGGGTGATGGCCATGAAAAAAAAAAATGCCGTAAATTTAAAATGTACGTTTTATAAGCCTGGAGTCAAAAATCATGGATCATGAAATTAAGAGTGAAACAATCCATGTGGTTTTACAAATTATATCAGAACTGCATTTTAGTGCTTATGTGCTAAAAGATATGTGGACAAAAGACTGAAAACTGTTGCGTGCATGTGGTACATTTACTGGAAAAGGTCATGTTACTGCAGTTTAATGGATTTCGTGTGTGAAAAGAAACTTTTCAAATCTTGATGACCATGGTGGTGGTGGCTGTCATAATATCTGTAACTATGGATCCCAGCAACAACTTTGTTACCAAAGTAAGCTTTAGTAAACATATTTTTAATTTCTTCACAGACAAAGACTCTCAATTAACACCAGGAAATGTGTTTGCATCAAAGTACCTGGCATTCTGTTTTGCTTTTATGCTTTTGACAATAATTCGGAAGCCTGGTTCACATTTTTAAACCAAAGGGTTTATCTATCGATTATCCTCACGGGTCTGATCACAACAGACATCACACTTGGTGCAGCTGGCAATAGTCTGTCTCCCCCTCAATGCCATCTGTCTGGTATGGATCCACCGGGGAGAAAATCCTATGTTGGCAGAAGTTTCCCTTTTGAACTGATCTAAGATCAAATTCCCTTTCCACAAACCTCAATCTCAACCACAACAACAGAAACCACAAATCTGACTTCAGATCAGCACACAAAAACAAGTTTCAGCCAAATTAAGAGGCTCATCCCATGCAAACGGCCACGTTACTGAATAGAAATTGTGACCGCCGTCTCACATTTGTGTTTGATGTCACATCATCCGAAGACAGACTCATCCTGCGCTGAGATCAAATGACACTGTGAAGTTTTAATTAAAAACCTTGATTAAAGAAAGACACATTCTGCTTTGAAAGAAGGACGTCAATTTCTCATTACCTTAAATGCACACATCCAAACACACCAATAAACACTGAAAAAGAAGAAAGAGCTACTGAGGGAGTTTGTCTTTGAGGAGGGAGTGTAGAAGTCTCTCTTTGGACTTAATTATGATTAAGTTTATTAATCATTACCCTCAATAGTGAATTACATCACAGGTGTGCTTTAAACCCATACTATGATGCTTCAAACACTAAACTAAATCCTCTACGGTAGTTACACAGAGGATATATGGTTGTGGAACAGTGAAAACAAGTATGTCTTTAGAAGTTTTTCGGTAACACTTAATTTTGATTGTCCACTACTAATAATAAGTAACTTTGCAACTACATGTCAACTAGCAGTCATTAGAGTGTTAGTAAACTGTCTGCTTGATAAAACACTTTATTTTTATGCTCCCCAACAGACATTGTACTGACTAAAAGTCAGTTTTGTCCTCTCAAACAGCAAAAACAAATGCATATAAAAATGGCAAAGAACTCAAGAAGTGCAAAATGGAGCTGATTAAATTCAACTATTGTAACAGGTCAACAAAATCCAGGTCAAAGGACAATGCCAACATAGCAGATGTAATATTTAACCACACAACTGCATAATGGAATATAGAAGAATTTGGAAGCCTGTTTCTGGCTCACAAGAGTAAAATAAATAAATAAACTGGTAATTGTGGGTTTCAAATAAAAAATAGTCACATTCGATTCGATATTAGATCACACTATGAGCTTTATTTATTTATATGTTTATTTATTTATTTTTTTACTCTGAAAGTGGAAACAGGCATTAGCAATCAACATGGAAATTTCTATATACTGTCATATCCTTTTATTTTCCAGACTATTTAAAAACCCTTAAAAACAGTCCTGTCCCTCAACAACAGCAAACTGTGTTACTGAAACAGGCAAATGTCCATTTATAACGCAAAAATTAAATTCCAATGTGTAACAATGAGTCAGCTCTCAGCCGCACTTATGATGAATTTGAAAATAACACAAGTCTGTAATACCCATTTGAAACATTAACAGATCTTCTTAAAATTGTCACTAACATTTTAAACCATTGATTGCAACATGATGTAGTTGATATGATGCATTTGTGTTTCTTCACTATCATAAATCCTTGTTTGCCTTAAACAATGAAACAGACAAGAATTATAAATAAGAATTTATTTTAAAACATTTAAAAAAATATCATTTACATTGTGACCATGAACACAGCTTCTTCATAAAATGCGCCCGTCGTTTGGACTTTCGGCCAATACGCCAACACTATGTGGTGGCCACAACTGCAAAATAAAAGCACAGCAAAACAAAAACAATAAATAAATCATTTAATTTCATATTAAATGAAACCGTGAAATGCAACAATGAAACAGTTCATATTAAATTAAATTAAATATAGCATTAATCTACTTTATATTATAGTGCAGAAACAACACCTTTTCCTTATTAGACCCTGTAAGAAAAAAAACACCCCTGTATCATTTGCCTTTGAGTTTCCAATCAAGGGCTGACAGAAGGTGAGGAGACCTGTTTACAGGGTCATGGGCACATGACGCTATATGAGACGACAGCTGAAAACAGTTTCAAATGAAGACAGCACACTATTTTTTAGCTAGTTACTGGATAACCTTAGTATGAAATAATTTATTTGTATTTACAATAAAAGTAAAATTTAGTATTTCTTGTTTGAGGAAAAACAATACCTCACATAAAGAAGAAAAACAACAACATAAAATGGCAACAGTTCAAACTCAAGAAGCTTGAGGTTTGGCCTTTGGGGAAGCGTATAGGTCAAGAAACGAGACTGTATCCTCATTACCTTTAAGCAAACACGTCCTCGGATCAAGGCATAGGGAATTGGGCCATAGCTTCGGGAATCTGTGGAATTCCGAAGGTTATCGCCTTCCAGCCACACATGCCCTCTTGGTACCTAGATTGCAGCAGGATGGGAAGAGCAAAATGTTAAATCATAAATCTAACTGAAAATTAATACGATTTATTTCGGATTGCAGCCAAACCGAAAATGAGGTCTAAAATGATCCTTTGACTCATGCTTCACATGCAACACACAATATTGGTTCTCCCGGATTAGAGGATAAAGAAGAAGTTCCTAACAGTGAGAAAGTTCACATGACTTAACTGCTCATCTCAGATGGGAATGGGATCATTTTTACTGACCGCTGGGGCCTCGCACCCCCCCCTCCCTTTATCCTCTCTGTGAGGGGTGAAGCCACGCCTCCATGAGCTGCTCCATGGGTCTAGACCACGGACAGACCTGCCAGGCTGGGCTGGCAACCGAGCGAATCCTGATCCACACTGACATCAATTAGGAATAATCTCATCACACAGGGAGAGTGGGGCTGTCAAGCCCCTAATTAAGTCCCCTCCACCCCCTCTATATGTGAGGCGAGGGTGAACAACACATCACGTTGTCATTATAAACATAACAGTATGGGGATGCCTATCTGGCACTGACCAAACTTTAATAATAATTGTTATACCCCCCCCCCCCCCCCCCGCAGAGTTCTAAAAATTCAAAATAATCATATGACGATTTCCACACAGTACGATTTAATGTGCTCAACTGTTAAGAAAGCATACTTACGGTCGCACCAGATATCTAAGAAAGCCGTTTCATGCTTCGATGTGTGAAAAACCAAAACAAACATGACTTACAAAATGATTTGCTGACCTTCTGTATCGCAAACAAACTCATCATTGACAAATGCAAAAAGAACCGTGATTATAAACATAAGTCAGCATGTATTCGTCTTGCAGTCGACTCTCATTAGCATGAAAACATATGTTTGATCCCATCCACAAGAAATCTCAGCCCGTCGTCATCTGCTGTTCAGAAGCGAAGCTTTTGTCCTATCTGTCAGCCAAGCATGCGAGACTTCACACCATACTGTGACCAGACACAAATGTTGACAATCCTGCATTCGATCTTACAAATGAGAGGCATGTTAGAAACATCTTGATTCTGGTCAACAAAACACCTCTACAACTAATGTAAATTAGTATAGGGTTTGTCTTATCTTTGACTTGCTTTCCTAACTTTGTTTTACTACAATTATTTTAAAAATTTTTTGGTAACTGAATAGAATCCTACAAGGATAATGTCATTTTGTAGGCCAGACCAGAAGTTCGCATCACCCTTGTTCCCTTGATAAAATACCAATAAGATTTTTAGGGGTCAAGCCCAGGCTGATTTTGCCAGGATCGGACGAACCATCGGTTCGCCATGTATAATGTTGTCAGAAATTGCAGTATCTTTTAAACGATTTCGATTCCTGAGATATAAGGATCTTTTGCAAAAACACTTGTAACTTTTGTAAACATTGTCCAAAATGTGTCCTTTTGTTCCCCTACTTATGTCGATTCCGACAAGATCGAAATTTTTCATCAATGTGCCTGTCCGCCATATTAAAGTAAACGAAAAACAGTTTGTCCAATTTTGTCCAAAATCTGATCATATGATCTTTGGACACATTTTTTATATTTACTACCGTTCCTGAGAAATACCTCTCCGAAGGTGACCTTGTTTGTTGTCTTATGTTAGTTAGCTTAGCATGCTAATTGGTTGCTAACTGCATGTTAACTTTTAGGACTCATTCCTGCAGCACTCTACTGAACACTATCACACATTTTCTCCTGTTTATACTGTAGGTCTTGTCCATTAACATACAGACCATTTCCAAAAAAATGTATATCATGGAAAGGTTTATTTATTTCCATAATTCCATTCAAAACGTTAAACTTCCATAGATTATAGATTCAGGGCCCACAACTTAAACGATTTCAAGTATTTAGTTGTTTATTTGTACATAATTTGGGCTTCCAGCTCATAAAACCCACGAAAACAGGATTTAAAATTTTTTGAATATTACTTGAAATCACACAGTAATTACACAGTAATACCATGGTCATTGAACCAGGTTTTGGTTATTTTGGCAGTGTGGGCAGGTGCAAATCCTGCTGGAAAATGAAGGAAACATGAAGTGCTCTGAAAATGTCCTGGTAGACGCTGCGTTGACTCTGGATTTAATAAAGCACAGTGGACCAAAGTCCTCTTTTCTGATGAGAGCAAATTTTGCATCTCATTTGGAAACCAAGGTCCCAGAGTCTGGAGGAAGAATGGAGAGGCACACAATCCAAGATGCTTGAAGTCCAGTGTGAAGTTTCCACAGTCTGTGTTGGTTTGGGGAGCCATGTCATCGGCTGGTGTTGGTCCACTGTGCTGTCCACTCAACGCAGCCGTCTACCAGGACATTTTCAGAGCACTTCATGCTTCCTTCAGCAGACAAGCTTTATGGAGATGCTTCCTTCATTTTCCAGCAGGATTTGCACCTTCCCACACTGCCAAAAGAACCAAAACCTGGTTCAATGACCATGGTATCACTGTGTAATTACTGTGTGATTTCATGTAATATTCTAATTTTTTGAAATCCTGTTTTCGTGGGTTTTATGAGCTGGAAGCCCAAATTATGTACAAATAAACAACTAAATACTTGAAATCGTTTAAGTTGTGGGCCCTGAATCTATAATCTATGGAAGTTTAACGTTTTGAATGGAATTATGGAAATAAATAAACTTTTCCATGATATAAATTTTTTTTGGAAAGGGTCTGTATTGTGGTTTGGAGACACGCAGTGAAAAACAGCTACCTAAGATCACACAGCCAAATCAGTAATTAGCCTTCTATCTTTGATCGACAAATCCTTTACTTTCCCAAAGGCATTTTATATAGAGAAACAAACAAATCATCCTGTCATACTGAAGGTAGTATTTACTTGCCAAGAGACTTTTTTTTTTTTACTAAAACGTTTATAAAGTATTGATATTTCCGTGTTGTTAGATACCACAAAGTCACAGATTTGACTTATTATATTAGTATTAGTTTTGTGTTTTCTGTCAGCTATAAATAATAATCAACATGAAACAACAACTGTGACCTTGCAACAAAAATTCAGCAAAAGACAAAATGGCCATTAGGCTATTATGCAATCAGAATGTAAATAAATAAAGTGCAAGAAAGAAGACAATCGCAATTCAATATGTAAATAATCGCTGTTAATTTTGCAAAGCATTCTAAGTCAATGGGACATTTTCAAACTTTAATCTTAGATTTTAAAAGGAGAAGAAAAAGTATCAGGACATTGATGCCTATGTTCCCCTGCTTATGCCGATCAGACAAGATCTCCTTTGACATTTTTCATCAATGTGCCATATTAAAGACAACGAAAAACAGTTTGTCCAATTTTGTCCAAAATCTGATCATGATCTTTGGACACATATTTTATATTTACTACCGTTCCTGAGAAATACCTCTCCGAAGTTGACCTTGTTTGTTGTCTTATGTTTGTTAGCTTAGCATGCTAATTGGTTGCTAACTGTGTGCTGACTTTTAGGAGTACTCTACTGAACACTATCACACATTTTCTCCTGTTTATACTGTAGGTCTTGGCCATTAACATATTGTGGTTTGGAGACATGCAGTGAAAAACAGCTACCTAAGATCACATAGCCAAATCAGTAATTAGCCTTCTATCTTTGATTGACAAATCCTTTACTTGCCCAAAGGCATTTTATATAGAGAAACAAACAAATCATCCTGTCATACTGAAGGCAGTATTTACTTGCCAAGAGACTTTTTTTTTTTTTTTACTAAAACGTTTATAAAGTATTTTAAATAAGTTTATACAATCTTTTTTTAGCTGAGGGTTTGTATCCCTTTACCTTAAAGGACTCCAGTGACAGGCCTTTCTTTCTCTCCTTTCTCTTCATCACTTGCTCTACTCATCTGTCACTAACACTAACAGCTTCGGGAAAAATTACAGGTCAGAACCGCACATAGGCAAGGTGAAAAAAAAGAAAGAAAAACAAGTGATACCAAAAAGCAATAACAGCTAGGCCTATTTCAGTGAAAGCTATGCTCTCTCTGGACCAATAATAACCGAGAAACAAGCATTTGTTTCTTCCATAAGGTAAACGTTTTACCCGATGGACGTGAATGCATGTGAAATTCAAATGCATACACCTTAAGAGTAAACGCAGTGGTTCATGCTAAAAGAAGAAAAAAATGTAGTTGAAGACTTCAGAAAGTGTCTTATGAAGGCAGAGCTCATGTCAGTGCACTACAGTAGATACTCACGTAAGTGTGTGTTTTAAACATATCAGATGGTCCACTGGTGCAGACTTTGTCCCCCTCCAGTCCGATCACTCTTTTACAGATGTTCATCTTCGGATCAAAAGGACTTTTGGCTATTACAATATCCCCTCTGGAAGAATGTAACAGGTGAGGTCAAAAATAAAGCCAATAGTTTGATATGAAAGTATAATCAAAATATCACTTTAAAATAAACACTAAAGTAAGCATTTCATACACACTCACTTTTGTATTCGACAGAGGTGACGGCTTACTCGTTCTGAGAAAACCACATCGTGGTTAGTGATGGTGGGTTCCATGGAAGGTCCTGAACACTGTTGTACAGTAGGTGAATTGTGCGTTGCATTAAGAATATATATGTATTTCTTTGTCTGTTTCACCAGATGAGTTGACTAAACATCTCCAAGAAACTTACCGACACAAATTCACCAATATACTCAAAGGCACAGTGAGCGATGCAGCCATACTGGACGGTGTAACCAACAAAGCTAACTGTCTTCACAAAGAAACCACGAAACATTCTGCCACTCCTCAGAAATGCTGTAAAAAAGAAAAAAAGAAAGAAAAAGAGTCTATATTTAAAAATAATCATTCACAACCAACATTAATATTGTCATGCAAGAGAGATTTGAGCACATTTACTGATTTCCTTCGAGTTCTAAACCAGGTTGATGAAAATTAAAGTCTGAGATTAAAACTTAAATTTAGTTTTCAGGAATAGTGACAAGAAATTACCAGAGTGGAAATGGAAAAGGGAAGTCGGCATAAAATGGAAATTAATTTCCATCAAATGTAAATCTATTTTCTAAATGCAATGCATCTTATTGTGAACGAATTGTTCTATGCAAATATTTATTTATTTATTCCATGCATTCCATGTAATATGGAATATTCCATACAAATATTTGTTCCATGCAAATATTTATTTATTTATTTTTACTTCTTTTTTTTTTTTTTTTGAGTTTGTAATTTTCAATTATAATATCATCACCTGCATAAGAATAAAGCATGTGCAAATTTTTGCATTTTCAAAATTTAGTAGTTAATGAGCTGTCTGAACGGGTAGATGAACTGGTTTGTTCACTAGTCGGTTTTATTATATCTTATTAAAAAAGTGTTGTTATTGGTAACTTAAAATTATTTTCAGTAATTAAAATAAAGCTGTAAAATAAAACAGTAACACTTTACAATAAAGTTCAATAAAATTGTTAGTTAGCTGCTTAGTTGACATAACGAACTATGAAAAATTCTTAAAGCATTTATTAATCTTAGTTAATGTACATTTCAAAATTTACTAATACATTAATAAAATCAGAAATTGTATGTTTATATTATTTAATGGATTTGAGCTAACATGATTAGTTGTATTTTTAGTACCCAATGTTAACAAAGAGTAGTACATAAGTTAACAAATGAATTGCTCATTTTTAGTTAATGCATTTACTAATGTTAACTAATAGGACCTTGTAAAGTCTTACCAATAAAACATTAGATGAAAAACACAAACTAATAAAAATTATTTGTTTGAAAATGGTCATTACTTACCCTCAAGTTGTTCCAAACCTGTATTCATTTTTTTTATTCTGTTTAAAAAATGTTGGTAACCAAACAGTTGACAGCACCCATCGACTTCCATGGTAGGAAAGCAAAAAATACTACGGAAGAAGTCAATGGCTACCGTCAACTGTTTGGTTACCAATTTTTTTTTATATATCATCTTTTGAATCTCATACAACTTGAGGGTGAGTAAATGATGACAACATTTAAATTTTTGGGTGAACTATCCCTTTAAACTATTTTTTTGTGGAAAATATCTAAATAAAGGCTAATTAAAATAATTAATAAATACTATGATAGTATAGAAATAATACTAAAATAATATGTATGGCGCTTTCAAGACACATGAATTAAATTCCACATTTAGATTGTAACATCATAAATTAATATTTGTATGAATTATCAAATGATTAGTTGAATATATAAACCCATTCTTAAAGAGCACCACAGCTCTGGAGCTTTAACCGCTACACCGTGACTCCAAATGAAAATTTGCATGGCAATTCTCAATTGGAAATCTCACTCAGTGCCCAAAACTGACGACACATGCCTGTGCCAGAGGGTCGAAAGTGGCTTTTAAACACTTTGTCACTGAGGTGGTGTTGGTGGGGAAATGCACCTCACACATTTAATGCTAACGGTTAAAACTGTGAAACCAAAGTGATCATTAGAGATGGTGTTTCATTCTCAGTAGCCTCTACAACCCATCAACAAGGCACAAAGGTCGCTCTTTGTGCTTTGTTGATGGGTTGGGCATCTGACCCTGTCTGAGACAACCCAATCTACACCTGTGGGAGCAGGTGACAGCGCTTGCAGGCACAGGTTCATCTCCTCGAACTCAAAAAGAAAAAGAAAAAAAAAAGAGTTACGCTATGGCCATAGCAACAGAACACAAGGTCCTTTGTTTGTCCTCGCACCCCGGCTCTTTAACTGATAAAACTGTGGTGCGTTGTCTGAATAAACAGTCCATCCTCACTCAAACTATTGACTTTTCCTTGGCCATCAAGCCAAGTCAATAAAGGTCATGTTTGGATGTTTGTACACATCCATGAAACCTCGCTTGGCAGATAAACAGCTCAAAAGATAAACCAACACTTCAATGGTGTGCCGTTTGTCGGTTTACAGGCTGGTTCATAACAAGAAACTCTAAAAATCGCAATTAGAAAACGAATCTTCAGAAGAACAACCGCGCTGGATGTCCAATGAAGGATAAACCTCAATCTTTTCTCCTGAAACAAACCAAAGGAATTAAGGCGACCCGGCCGAGCAGAAACTAAACGAAACCGAGCCCTATCCCAAAAGCCCCTATTGCCACGGGAATGACATCTCCAATATGGGGCGGAATTAATCCCCCTGTCCCCTACTTCCTCCATCTCAGTCCCAGGCCAAGTGTCAGGTGTCTGTCTCCGTGTGTCATGGAAAGTGCTACACCTAATCCCATTACCCACCAGCCATCTCTTCGCCCCATACCTCCGTCCCCGACACCCCTTTCAATCCATTCCGGTCAGACATTGAATCCACACCTTTGAATCCTCATAATTACGTCTGATACCCCCAACACAAACACGGTGTACGAGAGTTAGCTCTTCTACCCAAAGGCCCCCTCCGTCCAGGGATGTTTCTGCCTGACTGGATGTAGTCGTATCTCAGGGAGGCAGTGAAAGGGCCAGCTGTTGTTTTGCTTATCAAACTCCAGGGTGGGGCGAACAAACTATTGTTTCTGGGCCGTTTTCCCTGCCAATTGATAGTGTGCACAGATTCTCTGCCTAAACTATAACATATACTGTGAGCTTTCCTTTTAAATCGCTATGCTCATTATAAAGTGCATCTTTTGGGACAAAACAATTATCATAATTTTAATTGTAAATTCTAGGGTAAATACGGGTAATTGGTAACCCGTAAGTTACTCTATACGGTGAAAAACTGTAATAAATCGAATGGGACATTTCATGTAGTTTTACAGTAAATGTCCAGGGGTGTTTTAAAAGAGGTGAATTTCTGAGGATTTTGTTGTGCAAACGGTCTAAAAACTAAAGTATAGCATACTGTCAGCATGCTAAATAAAGTACTTCTATTAATACTTCTATTCTGCAAGGATGTATAGTATACAAAATATTTCTTTTTTAAATGCTGTTCTTTTTGATGTATGAAAGTTTTTCCCAAAAATGTGCAGCATTGATAATAAAAAAAAAAGTTTCTTGAGCACCAAAGGCTTCAGAATGATTTCTGAAGGATCGTGCGATTCATTCAGTATTGCATTTACGCAAATTACATTTTAAAATATATTAAAATAGAAAACATTTCTTTTAAATTATAATCATTTTTCACAATATTACTGTTTTAACTTAGTGAGCATATGGGTCTTCTTTAAAAAATATTTAAAATCGTACCCACCCCAAACATTTGAATGGAAGTGTATACAAACTATTAAACAATAGACAACAAGTCGACTCGACTCGACATGATTCAGATTCTGTTAACAACAAAGCATGTTGATCCAGAAATATTCCTTTAGTTCTGTCCATCATTTTACTTTAATCTGATTGGCTCTATCTTTCATTCTTCTCCTGACCCTAAGAGACTGTCAAGGCTCACAGACCAGCTCGGCAGAATGTGTTGCGGAGAACACAGCATCCCCAACTACCGTCTAGTCGTCCAATCACCAGCACGTTAATGTTGTGGGCGTCCAGCATAGGTGAGGATTAAGGATTTAGCATAATAAGATTACACGGCCAGTGAATGATATCAAGAGACAGTCCATATGCGGCCGCCTGGTTTTCCACTGGCACCCTGTGTGTGTGTGCGAGAGACTCGGTGAGTCAGCTGCTTGAAATCAAATGGAGTTTAGCCAAAATCAAACAGACCTTCAGACAATTGAGATTAAATCTCTATTTCTGAACATTCCCCTGTGTGTTCGGAACAAGCACTATCTGCCACATGATTCCCTAGACGGGGAAGTGACGGACCAAAATGAATTTTATCTAACAATTGGATAATTAACTCCAAGTCTCCCCTTAATCCAGGATTACACAGTACAATGTATATATATATATAGGCCTATATATATTTGCAACACAGAGTCACATAGAGCATCTCTGGAGAGCCATCTGTGGCCCCGGACCCCCAAAACCCATAATGCAACAGAAGGGAGAAAGGGTTCCCAGAGAGCGGAGAAGCAGGTGGCATCAAAATGCCCTTTTAATCCTATAAATCTGTTGTAAAAACAAACTTCTGAAATTGAACAAATCTCTTGAGAGTGAGCGGTCATCAATGTTGGTTTAGCAGCATCTAATCTGATAAACTGCTCTAAAAAAAATAGATAATTTGTCTTGGCAACAAGTATGACAATAACTAAAAAAAAAAAGAGTTAAAAAAATGTCTTGAACTCATGGCATGAGTGTTGCCTTAATATGGCAGCTGAAGTAAAAACAAAAAGCTCAAATATATGAAATAGTTTAATAGACCCTGCATATAGACACTCATATCCATTCAGTTGCACATCTGTTTTAGCAAAAAAATTCACTTATTTATTAAAACACACCTTATAGATCGGATTATCATGCACCTATTTAAACATTTTGGCCTAAAAAACTATTTCGGAGGAAACCAAAATGTTTGCCTAAGTTTGCCTAGATTCTGGCTCATCACTACAATACTGAACAGAGTTAAGACATTTGATTTTCCAAAATAATACAATTACACCATCAGTACACTATCAGTATATTATGCATAAATGTATAACTTTGGAAAATCAACTGCGTTTTTAAAACCCTCTCAGCTGATATCATTTGGAGGCGCACGTTTCAGAAAAAATCTGAGATTTCCCTTTAAGAGTCAATTACAGTGCAGTATATATAAAAGCAAAGTGTGCAAACACCAATTCAGGCATTGAGACTGATGTCACACTTGTGTAAAGGTCACTATGACTCCGTGCCACCATCTAATGTGCTTACACTCCGCTGACCTCCTGAAATAGAAAAGAAAATAAACAGCAGCCCAGGTGACAGTGGAAACGATGCAGGGCTGTATTTCTGAGCGCCATTGTTCATGATTGCCGGACATTCAGAACTAAAATTATTACAAGAAAATTTGGTACAGAAATAGTCATTTACTATAGTGCATTGACAGAAAATAGCTCCTGTCTGATACAGAGCAAAAAACTATGATTATAGTCTAACATTTATAAGTTTACATTTCCAAGCATTCCTATTGCCGTTAAAGGGATAGTTTACCCAAAAATGAAAATTCTGTCAGTATGTAATAAGTATAAGTATAGTAATTACTCCCCTCATGTTGTGCCAACCCCGTAAGACTTTCGTTCATCTTTGGAACTCAAATTAAGATATTTTTGATGAAATCTGAGAGCTGGCTCACTCCTTCATAGGCTGCTAGGTAATTTAATCTGCCGGTCCAGAAAAGTTAGTAAAGACATTGCACAAAACCCCCCAAAATTACGACTTTATTCAACTATTCATTTTCTTCTGTGTGGGCCTGTGACGTGAGTTCACGAGAGCGCCACGACGCATGCGCGAGAACTGAGAAGATGACGCTCACGATCCTATGATGGGAAAGTGTGAAAGGTAAGCCATTCATTTTGCGGCATTGGTAAGGCACTTTTAAGTTTTCTCGTTGGTTTCTCACGATTCGGACATCCAGGAAATGCACACTTTAGAACCTTTTTAAACACTACATCGAGACCCATCTGCGCCATCTTCTCAGTTCTCGCGCATGCGTCGTGGCGCTCTCGTGAACTCACGTCAGAGGCCCACACGGAAGAAAATTAATAGTTGAATAAAGTCGTTATTTTTGGGGGGTTTTGCACACAAAAAGTATTCTTGTCGCTTGATAAACTTAAGGTTGAGCCACTGTAGTCACTTGGACTATTTTAACAATGTCTTTACTAACTTTTCTGGGCTGGCAGATGAAATTACCTAGAAGCCTATGAAGGAGTGAGCCAGCTCTCAGATTTCATCAAAAATATCTTAATTTGTGTTCCGAAGATGAACGAAAGTCTTACGGGGTTGGAACAACATGAGGGTGAGTAAACTACTGAGAGACGTTTCATTTTTGGGTGAACTAACCCTTTAATTGTAATAACCCAGTGAGATTTTTGTATGCACAAGGAGTCGGACAACAGCTGGTGCTCCACACGGAGATCTGATCTCACCATCATCAAGTCCATCTGGGATTACATGAAGAATCAGAAAACTGAGGCAGACTAAATCCAGAAGAACTTCCAATGTCTCCAAGATGCTTGAAGAAACCTACCTGCAAAGCTACAGTATACTGTGAAAAAGTTTTAGGCACTTGTTGTATTAGACCTACTTCTATTAGCTAAATCAAATGAATGTGTGACCACCCATTGCGTTTAAAACAGCTTTTGTCCAGGCACATAGTTTTTCAGGTATCTTTGTTGGTAGGTTTCTTCAGCGTCTTGAAGACGTTCCCGCAGTTCTTCTGGATTGAGTCTGTCTCAGTTTTTTTCTGGTTCTTCATGTAATCACAGACAGACTCGATGATGGTGAGATCAGATCTCCATGTTGAGCACCGGAAGTTATCAGACTCCTGAAAAAATGAATGTTTGGAAATGTAAACTGATATTTCCCACTAACAGCAAAAGATATAAATAACTGGCTTAAAAACTTTTTTTTTTTGGTGAAGATACTAACATGCCTAAGATAGATTTTTAAATGAATTGTTTAATGTTTAATATCTTAAATCTTTAAAATATTATTTGAAAGGACAGCGGATGGTGTGAAATTAGAAGAAAAAAAGTGAGGAATCCAATCGCAAGGCTTGCTTCACAGCTTCTTATCACAGCACATCTGAATTTAGACATACATGAGGAGCTCGACTTTGGGAGCTTCTGTGGGACTTAAGAAGATTACATAGATTCGAATAGTGTTAACTAAGATGGCGTTCCCCCGAGAACCCAGATGGAAGGAAGATGAGGAGGGGGGAACACTCTGATGTTCTCGATCTGTGCGGCAGAAGGCAGCGGAGGGTGGCCTGTCTCGCACTGCTCTCTTTGTTCTCAATGGATCGGAGAACTTTGAGATTTGGTAATCGGGAGGCTATCGGTGCAACTATCAAAAAGAGGCTGGTGGATTGAGCTGGGATGGTGACACCTGGTTGCTGGTTGATGGAGGACAGATGTCAGCACGCATGACATAAAGGAAATCTCCCTCAATCACATCATTTTTACAACAGTCCAATGGAAATCAAATGAATTTTAAAAGGCAGATAATGAATAAAGCCAATTACAGAGTCAATCCCTGTAAATATGAACAAAAGCGAAGCAATTTCAAAGGATGCTGAGCTAGTTCTGTAACAATGAAGTGACATAAAGAGACTAATCTTTATTAAAATGACCTTTGACTGCAGCCTGAACCCAAGATGGAGCTGAAAGGCAAACAGATCTTATCAGGTGTGCCAAGTTAGGCCTTCTGTTATGGGTAAAAGAGAAACCTTACAATTCTCTATTCATTTAAATGCCCATCCCTACCAATTAGCCTGCTTTGTTTTTACAGGATAGATATTTTTTATTTCGTATTGGAAAAAATTCAGATTAATGCAGTTTTTGGAGGAGAGAATAAAATGACCTTCCTGTGGGTCACAAATAATAGTTACCACAACCCTATAATTGTCCTGGCATCCAAGATTATTGCTTTCCTTTCAACACTAACGCATACAAACCCGCCGCAGATGACAATCTAACTTCCCTTCTGAGCAATGCCACTATATTCTTAACCTCAGATTGTAGTAGCAAAGAGAATCACGTTGGGGAAACCCAAACAAGCTGCTCAGGAAACATTTGACATGTTATGACTGTTAGCATTAGCACTCTGTGTGGAACAATCAGATATGAGTTGATAAAGCTGACATAATAAAAATAACATAAGCGATACCAGCATCTGGACAAACTAAAAAGAGCACCGTAACACTGAATGGTCCTGTCTAGTGGAGATGTAGCATTTTTTCAGAACTTAGAAAAAAAAAAGGAACCAAAACTATCAATGATAAGACACCCCCACTTTTATGATGGATAACATCACGGTTATTCTATATATTTGTGTCTAATTTATTATGTAAGAAACTACCACAGCAATGCAGGCATAATGTATTGTGTGTGTGTGTGTGTGTGTGTGTGTGTGTGTGTGTGTGTGTGTGTGTGTGTGTGTGTGTGTGTGTGTGTGTGTGGAAATTGGGTGGAAATTGTGTATTGGGTGTTTGTGTAATGTACATTAATATATGTATATATGTGTGTGTATATATATATATATATATATATATATATATAAATAAAAATGTTTAGGGTCAGTAAATTGTATTTTCTCACCAAGGCTGAATTTATTTGAAGAGAAATCCAGTAAAACAGCAATATCGTGAAATATATATATACATACTTTTTTTAATTGATGTTTTAAAATGTAATGTATTCCTTTATCAGCATCATTATTACAGTCTTCAGTGTCATATGATCCTTCAGAAATCATTCTAATATGCTGATTTGTTGCACAAGAAACATTTCTTATTATGATCAATGTTGAGGTATTGAATAGAAGGTTCAAAAGAACAGTATTTATTTGAAAAACAATTCATTTGTAACATGGGAATTAAAGAATGAAATTAATTAAAATAATATATATTATATACATTTGCGATTACATACTATTAAAAATATAAAAGTAAAAATGGTTCTGATTTTTTATTCTGATTCTGACACGTATGCAAGTGATTCATTGTGCAATTAATTAATCAATCAATATACCGTTATAATGGCAGCTTCAGCTTTTACAGTCATCGGTGATGAATCTGCTTACAACATTTCATAAGTCTTGGCTAAAGTACAAGGGCAGCAAGGTTTTGTGTTACAGCTCAGGTAGCTGTCAGTTTTGAAACATCGATGGCATAAATATGATCTACAGCAGTAATGTCATGTGTGATGGAATTATAATAAACACTATAGTAATTTGTACAGTAATCCTACCTGATTCGTGCACATTGACAGCGTGCTGTTTGTATTCCTTGATCATATGTTCACTACGCAGCTGCAGTCAACCTTGAACTCCATTGCGTCATCGTCGCTAACCAAGTGTCTTTCTGATTGGCTAAGAACACAACAGCTCATTCGCTGATTGGCTGTAGAGTCATCGGCGTTACTGTCAACAGAAAAAACATGGCGGCTCCCGTTAGATGCATGGCTGGATCCTCCAGCATAGGCAACACAACTAGTTTTCAGAAAAAAACCCGCGGCAAACTCGTTTCTATCCCTGGGACCAGACCGTCTGTACAGAACGGACAACTCTTACTGTCCTCTGGCGTGAGCTCGCTTGACTACGTTATTGGTTAGTATAATTCACTCGGTTTAAGCTCACTGTCAAGTGGATGTGTACTAAATTCATTTTTGACATGCCTCTCTATCGGCTTCATATATATAACGTATAGCTGCTATACTCTTAATAAATCCAGAAATAATTCAGCATTAATACACTTTTGTTTGCACTACTGTCACACACTGTCTGTTTTAAACGAGCAATGCCCTAAACCCATCAATCAAAATATCAGGGTAGTTTTCACTTTATTACGCGTATAATCTTTGCATTATATGACATTTGATTTTATTATATGAAATAATTTTGTATTGTGTGTTGATTATAATTACCTTATCTTGACATGTATAAAAACGACAGAAAATCCCCTGATAAAAAAAGGGTTATATATATATATATATATATATATATACACACACACACACACACACACACACACACACACACACACACACACACACACACACACACATATAATAAATAATATAATAAATCAGCATATTAGAATGATTTCTGAAGGACCATGTGACACTGAAGACTGGAGTAATGGCTGAAGAAAATACATACATACATACATATATATATATATATAATGTATATGTATGTATTTTCTTCAGCCATTACTCCAGTCTTCAGTGTCACATGGTCCTTCAGAAATCATTCTAATATGCTGATTTATTATCAATGTTGTAAAAGTTGTGGTGCTTAATTTTTTTTTTTAATAACCTGTAATACTTTATTTCAGCATTCTTTGATGAATAAAAAGACCAAATGTCCCCACAAGGATAGTAAAACCTGAGATCACCTATGGGAAATGGGTTAATTAACATACTAAATTATATATTTTTGGAAAATGTAAAAATGCAGAAAGTTTTCTGTGATGAGTATAGGTTTAGGGGTAGGGTTAGTGTGATGACGGGACAGCATATACAGTTTGAACAGTATTAAAACTATTACTGTACGTCTATGGAGAGTCCCCACAAAGATAGCAAACCAGGCATGTGTGTGTCTGTGTGTGTGGACGCACATAATAATGCTAAATACTAGCTGGTATATTAGGCAAAAGAATACATTTATTTCAATGTAGGTGTATTTGAGCCTTTCTGATTAAGTTATGGATATAAAAACACATTGTTATTTTATGTCATTAAAATGTACACTTTTTTCCCATAGGTGGTGGTCTGGCAGTTGGAACTCTGCTACTTGTAGGTAAGCAATGAAGCTATTTATGTATACTATCATGTCACGTCATGTCATTAGGTTGTTTAAGATATTCTTATTACTGGCTATATTTTTTCACTTAGCCACTGCTTTGCATGTCATAATGGCTAGTGGACAGGGATTATTAAAAATAATGTTTTCATTAGATGTAGATTCATCTTTTCATGTTGCAGAGTACAGTACAAAGCCATTGGAATTTAACAAAAAGTGCAAATAGTGTGTGTTTAGTTGCCTATGAAACTACAAATCTAAGGATCAGTAGGCTGATAGCTCATTAGATATGATGATACCTCTGATTGCAGACTGTTTTTTTTTTTAAAGGCGGCATGAAACCTTGCGATAGAAGTTGTAAATCTTTTCTTCCCTATTTAGATGTATATCCTGGGTTCTTGAACGAGAAAAAATGTAGGGCAGGACTTGATTTTGTCCATTGGTTACTGATTGGATGGAGGTTTGCTATTGGATCTCGTGAGTGACAGGTTGTCCTGCATTCATGCCAGTAAACACGTCATCAAAGAAAAGAAGAGATTTCGCTGCAAGAGGGAGGGGAAGTTATTTTGAGTAAAGATTATGAGGGGACATGATTTTTCTTTTTTCTTTTTTTTGATAAATAATTAATAATAAACCCCATAAAAATAAAAAATTGTGATTCATGGTGACTTAAACAGCAGTTTAGAGTAGTCTGACAGATTCAAAATTGAGGATCTTTCTGTTGCTCCCCATCAGTATTATTCATTTGTTTATTTGACATAAGGTTAAGAAAGTTGCCACTATTTGCTTTGCACTCTAGTATATGACCAGCATATCGTTTTTTTTCATTGAATAATTATTTCTTTTGATGTAGCTTATTATTTTCAAAACATATATTCATGAGGATCTTATATCTTTACATCCTAATTTCCATTCTTTGCATTCTTTTGTCCTTTTTTCACTTCATTGGAAGTGGATTGGTCATGGTCCTTTATGATCTATCGAGTCCTGTCTAGGTCACTTGCGTCCTCAACATGTGACCCACATGAAAGATACCACTGTTGTGTGTGTGTGTGTGTGTGTGAGAGAGAGAGATGTTTATTCTTTCTATAATAGAAGGAAATGATCTGCCTAAATCGTATGGTTTACTTTATCTATTATACAACAAATGATGTAAAAGAAGTTTATTTAATTTTCTTTCTTTCTTTCAGATGTTAACAAAAGGTGAAGTGTGTAATTTTTGCATTATAAGTTGCATCAAACTAAATGGTAAAAAATTATTTAATTTGAACACTCCTCCGACCTGCCATTGGCTGGTTAAATGGATAGTTCTGCTCCAAAATTACACAATTAGTTTAGCCAGTGTTGCTTTGTTGGGATGCAGAAATAAAAAACAGAAATATTTCAGTGTGTATATATATATGCCGCCTTATTGTCTCATTATGCGTATTAAAGGGATAGTTCACCCCAAAATGAAAATTCTGTCATTAACTAAATTTGGAAAGTTATTCCAAACCTGTATGAGTTTCTTTCTTCTGTTGAACACAGAAGATATTTTGAAGAATGTTGGTAACCAAACAGACGACACCCATTGACTTCCATAGTAGGAAAAAAAAAAAAATACTATGGAAGTCAATGGCTACCGTCAACTGTCTGGTTATCAACATTCTTTTAAATATCATATTTTGTGTTCAACAGAAGAAAGAAACTCATACAGGTTTGGGAACAACATGAGGGTGAGTAAATGATGACACATTTTATTTTTGGGGGAACTATCCCTTTCAGAAAGTATTTTAATAGTGAAATATACACACTTCACCTTTCAGATTAAGGTCCAATTTGTAAGCTATTTAAATAGAGTCAAATTGAGCTGTTATTATTTGATGCAACAGTAATTAAAGTAAATAAATAGATGGTAGATGTGTCCCCAGAGGTTGCGCATTAAATCTAGATTTGTACCGGTTCCACTGTGAATCAGTGGGACTCAGACGGCAAACATATGGAGGCAGGAGGGCAGAAGTGTTGACCCAAATTTCCCCTGCAGCTTTGAGTGACTGACTCACCCTCGCTGCACTCACAGACTCCCACTGCCTTACACACATGCTTAAAGCACCACTTGCATTATTCTTTCACCAAAAGAGGCGGCTTCTCTCTGCATCAGAAAAGATAGGAAGTCTCTAGATGCCCCACCTTTTGGGTGACGGATATGTGCCAGAGTCTCTACAGCAGAGATATGCACCCCCAACACATCTCATTCTGCCCCCGAAACACCCCCGCTAGGCTAATAGCACCCGCAGGTTTCATTTGTAAGGCGCCATAGAAACGCCACCACAATAGGCCCCATCTCGAGTGGGCCCATCTGGGTGTCTTTGTCGGGGCCGCTGAAAGCCACAAAGGCCTGCTGACCTAGAAACACATCAATAAGAAAGAGGGGAGTTCTTCCGATGACAAATTGAAGAGCTGAGGAATTTTTTTTTTCTTCCGTTGGTGATGGAATATGAGAGGCATCCCGGTTTGTAGGAAGAGTCGGGTAGAGGACAGGAAACCCCTCATTCTCTCCTGCTGTTGGAGGAATCCTTCAGAGGTCACACAGAGGCTTTGGACCTGTGTGGGTTTGAGGTGTTTGTTAGAGAGAATGGAGGGTTGAAACTGGAAGTGCGAGTTGGAGAGGAAGAAGCCGACTGTCAGTGTTAGATGACAATTGCTGAACGCTATTACAGGAAGTCAGATTAACGGGGGTAGTGCGAATTGATGTGTTGTAATGTTGTAAAACGTATACTGTATAAGCCGACAAATTGTTGACCAGTCAGAGATGGTCAAAACCATTTTGCCAAAAGATTTTTCTGTTATTAACACAACTTTTTTTATTAATTTTTTATGTCAGCACTAAACAAATTGGAAAGCTGATTTGAAAGTTAATTTATGAATTAAAAAAAAAAAAAAAAAAAAAAATATACACTCCGTTGATCAGAGGTCCAGGGTCAGTAAAACCTTTTTTAAACAGATTATTACTTTTTTCAGCAAGGATACATTAATTTGATCAAATGGGACAGTAACAATTGTTTTTGTTTTTTGTGACAATTTCAAATAAATGATGTTTTTGTTAACTTTCTATTCATTCAAATGTTTTTCTGTTTCCACAAAATGGGCTGCACAACTGTTTTAAACATTAGAAAACAAAATAAATGTTTCTTGAGCATCAAATCATCAGATAAGAATGATTTCTGAAGGATCATGTGACACTGAAGAATGATGGTGAACATTCAGATTTGTCATCACAGGGAAAAAAATACATTTTAAAATAAAATAAAAAAGGTTTTACTGTATTTTGATCAAATTAATTCAGCCTTTCTGAGCATGATAGAGTTCTAAAAAATTTTTTTTTTGATTCTTAGACAAACTTCAAACTTTTGAATGGTAGTTTAACAGATAACATTTATGTAATTTACATAATATAATATTTTTATTTTCAGTTGGAGCAGATAATTTTTTCTGACATTTTCTATTATTTATATAATATTCTATTATACTGTCTATCTATCTATCTATCTATCTATCTATCTATCTATCTATCTATCTATCTATCTATCTATCTATCTATCAAAAAATTTGAATATCATGGAAAAGTTTATTTATTTCCATAATTCCATTCAAAACGTTAAACTTCCATAGATTAGAGATTCAGGGCCCACAACTTAAACGATTTCAAGTATTTAGTTGTTTATTTGTACATAATTTGGGCTTCCAGCTCATAAAACCCACGAAAACAGGATTTCAAAAAATTAGAATATTACATGAAATCACACAGTAATTACACAGTGATACCATGGTCATTGAACCAGGTTTGGGTTATTTTGGCAGTGTGGGAAGGTGCAAATCCTGCTGGAAAATGAAGGAAGCAAGAAGTGCTCTGAAAATGTCCTGGTAGACGGCTGCGTTGACTCTGGATTTAATAAAGCACAGTGGACCAAAGTCCTCTTTTCTGATGAGAGCAAATTTTGCATCTCATTTGGAAACCAAGGTCCCAGAGTCTGGAGGAAGAATGGAGAGGCACACAATCCAAGATGCTTGAAGTCCAGTGTGAAGTTTCCACAGTCTGTGTTGGTTTGGGGAGCCATGTCATCGGCTGGTGTTGGTCCACTGTGCTGTCCACTCAACCCAGCCGTCTACCAGGACATTTTCAGAGCACTTCATGCTTCCTTCAGCAGACAAGCTTTATGGAGATGCTTCCTTCATTTTCCAGCAGGATTTGCACCTGCCCACACTGCCAAAATAACCAAAACCTGGTTCAATGACCATGGTATTACTGTGTAATTACTGTGTGATTTCATATAATATTCAAATTTTTTGAAATCCTGTTTTCGTGGGTTTATGAGCTGGAAGCCCAAATTATGTACAAATAAACAACTAAATACTTGAAATCGTTTAAGTTGTGGGCCCTGAATCTATAATCTATGGAAGTTTAACGTTTTGAATGGAATTATGGAAATAAATAAACTTTTCCATGATATTCAAATTTTTTGGAAAGGGTCTGTATATATAATTTTTTTTATAGTATCATAGTATAGTAGTATATTGATTTGCTATGAAAAATATTTACTTAAAATCCCAGTGTATAATTTTTTAACTGATAAATTTTGAACCGTCCAAACAAACCAGCTTGCTAAAATTTTATTGGACTTTACAATGATTCAGTTGAGACAGAATATATATTTTAGATGTGATTGATTATTGCCCCCCAAGCAACTGCCACTGCAAGAAATTGGAAATACTAACAAATAACTTTCTTCTTCTTGGTGCTTTCAGGGTACTAATATGTACACATGTAATAATGTAAATGTAACAGTAATAGATTTTCTTCTCACTAAGAAAATAAAACATGTCTGCAGCTATGAAAATGTTCATCTCAGTACCTCAGAAGAACTAGTATCAACAGAATCTAATTTAGCAAATGTTTGTCTGTATAACTGAATCTGATGGAGATTTCATCCTCACAAGTATAGTGTTGAAGAGCTTGTAGATAGATCAAGACAGCTGTTCCCTTCTCTTTTCCTCAGTTCTGTTTTGTAACAGAAATATAAGAACATTTCAGCTACAGGAGATATAACATGTCATATTCATACCTTTCATGTATGGTGTAGGTGCTGATGGACTGACCATTAAATCCATTACAATCATACTGGGCTCTGATCCTATGTCAGACGTCCCATTCGCCATCTGTGATAAAGTGGCTAGTGTGTTTGCCATCAATAGCAACCAGAATAAACAGTTGTTCTATTATTTCAACCAAGTTTAGTGTTGTTTTTGTTCTCCATGTTGGGATATTTACAGTATCTGATCCGATGGCGACTCTCTGGCCATTCTTTTGTCATGACGCACGTCAAGAGGCTCACCGCTCTCTGTTTTGGTGCAGTTTGGGTTGATGTATGTGGCATTGATGGTGATTTCTGCTCACAGAAGAGGACCGCTATGACAGCTACTCCCGCATGCTGCTCAAGTACTTCCTGGCGGAGGGAGTTGTGTGCGGACATGAACTCTTCCTGGCATCCGCCCGAGATCACCCTGATGAGATTATGCAGGTAAGAATCAAATCAAATCAAGTGTTCACACTTGGCCCCTTTGACACTTTGGTCAAGTTTTTTGGTTCTGTGAAGTCTAAGTACATCAAAATGCATTATTTACAATCGTATTCTCCTTGTATAACTAGTACCTGGCCCTCAAAACAATAAACCTTGAGAAATCTGTGTGTCTTTAGCAGTAACATATTATTCTCAGCTTTGGCCGAGAACAGTTCGACTGAACATGACACAATGTCTGTATGTGTTATTATGACTCTGGCATAGTCTAATTTGTGTATCTACTTTTGGTCTATGGACTCTTTGTAACTGCTGCCTCTCTGTGTACTTTTGTTATTAGGTGTGTTTAGAATAGAATATCAGACTATTATTTTTGCTGTGTATATTGGATGTATAAACTGCATAGTATTTACATTTTTGCATTTGGCAGACGCTTTTATCCAAAGCGACTTACATTGCATTTCAAGGTACACATTTTACATTCTTATCAGTTCTTGCTTTCCCTGGGAATCGGACCCATGACCTTGGCGTTGCAAGCACCAACGCTCTACTGTTTGAGCTACAGGAAAGCTTGTATTCAGGTTTCAGTGCAAATATGCATATTTTCTTAAAGTATAGGATATGCTTGTACATTACTGTGTGCTTTGGATATTCCAAGTCTATCCCACAATGCATGCATTGCAAATTGAGCTTGCAATTGCCAATGTGTCAAATGATACATTTTGAACATTGCTTCATTGTTTGAGCAGACATTATTTTATTTTATTTTATTTTACCATCATTCACATCTTTCCTTTATTCTTTTATCAGACTTTTTTTTTTTTTGACGTCTTGCTTCATTATTTGATCAGACATTTAATTCACTGTTTTTTTTTTATTATTTTATTCTGATGTAATTCATATGTTTTCTTGATTCATTGATCAGACATTTTTATTATACTTTTTTATTTTGTCTTATTTTAACATTATTTGCATCTTTTCTTGCTTCACTATTTGATCAGACTTTTATTTTATTTGTTGCCACATAGTCATAGTCTTGTGCATGTCAATGTATTTTTTAAATGTATATAGTTGCAGTACACTAATAATCCATTCCAAGCATAGGCAGTGTTTTCTCTCTCATCTCCTTCCCCTGTTCCCCATGTAAGCTTTCCCAGACTGATACATGAATGTTTTTGTGTGGGAGCTCAGGGAGTTACCTGTGAACGTTAACAAGTCTCACCTTAATGACAGTGGACAGGAGTTCCTCTCTCGCTGGCCCCTGATTGGCCCCCAGTTAACACAAGCTTAATGAGGGCCTGTTGTTGCCCTTCAGACTGTTCCTGCATTGAGCTGTTATTTCTTAAACAGTCTCTGTTTTTTGTTATTGCAGTGTCTGTATGAATTTTCCCCTAAGGGAGACAGTTCCCACCTTCATTTTGGCATTTTTTGGCATTAACGACAGTATCAACCCTGTTGTTTAAACAACAGCTTCTGCTTGCACAATTTTGATGTGTTTGTTCATACTTTTTGGCCCTGTTAAACGGGTCACTTGACATTTATTTCCCTTTTCACAGGTGAGCTCTGGCCAAGACAGTGGCTTAAACAAGCTTTAGTCTATCTAGATACAGTGTAAAATAGATAAAATATTTGATTTGTCAAATATACAAATATGTAGCAATTTAGTTAATGAACTGGTTGATTAATAAAAAAAAAGTATTTTTGGTTTAAAAAATGGGATACATTTTTTTCCAGTTTTGAATCCCTCTATAAGGCTTTTAAGGTCAGGAACAAGAT
Organism: Leuciscus leuciscus; assembly: GCF_965113295.1. Lineage (NCBI taxonomy): Eukaryota > Metazoa > Chordata > Actinopteri > Cypriniformes > Leuciscidae > Leuciscus > Leuciscus leuciscus. The sequence goes on along the minus strand of NC_138726.1, from coordinate 49,457,343 downwards.
CTTGTCTTGCCAAGTTGCCATATTCAGATTGCATTTGTCAAATGTAAAATAGGATAAACATTTTAGAAGTCTGTTATAGTGGATTTTTATTTTTTGCTTTTTCATGTTCTTCTGTGTCTAAAATATATACCTTTTTCAAAGAGAGAAACAAAATGTTGGGCAGGACTTGATTCTGTCCATTAGGAATTGATTGGATGGTTTTGGTTTGCTATTGGTCGATCTCATGTGAGTGACAGGTTGCCCCGCCCTCGCGCCAGTAATATCATGTCGCTGCAAGAGGGAGCGGAAGTTGTTTCAATTAAAGATTACAGGGTCACAAATTATGATGTGTGCATGGATAAATCATTAATCATAAATACTGCAATGTTCCATAATGAAATAAGAATGGTCCATTTTCATTTCATGATGACTTTAACTAATGCTGTTTTTTTTATATTTATTTTCTTAAATAGGAACTCCCTTCTCCAATTATGGATGAAGTTGCCAGCCAGGGTCAACCTCAACCAAGTGACCCAGAGAATCCAGACACAATGAAAATCGCCTGGCGCTACCAGAACCAACCCAGAGTTCAGGTAAAAGATCTGTTGAGAAGTGCTTTTATTCAGTAAAACATTGAGAAATCAACCACACACACATTGACATAAACGTATTAGATGGCATTCGCTAAAATTATGTTTTAAATTGACAGCCCTATTTATAAAGAAGAGGTTCTCAACTAGTTTCGCTTCAGGTTCAAATTAGATGTCTAATGTAAAATAAAATTATAATACATGCAAATGCATTATAATTTTCAAAATGTACAAATGCATTATGGTTGGCACAATGTTATTCTTCATTGCTAATTTGGATTTGAAGAAGTCTCGTTTTTTTTACTTTGCATAGTTTTCTTAATGTTTTTTTGTTTTTCGTTTTTTTAGAATGAATGCATGTCACACAACCTGTCCATATAACATCTGTCTTATTTGTCTAGCTTTTATGCCAAAATGCCATATAGTTTGATTGGACACACAACTTTTGATATCAACAACCAAAGCAATGTGAATAATTTTGTCTTCCCTTTTAAAAATTGACAAGCCACTTTATTTTACTACTCTGCCAATGCAAGACTTTATGGTTAGTTAGTTGCATTTTCCTATTTGCGTTTACCATTTAACTTTGTTTTATCCCTGCTTTCTGCAACCCTATCAGAGCATGTATGAACCTGTGACAAATTTTTGGGTTGCGACCAACTGCTTTTATACCGGCTAAGGAAAGGGGGGTTGGGAAAAATAGTGTCCTATAATAAATATATCAATTCCTACCCACCCAGCACTGTGAATGGGCTTTCGCTGTTCTCATTCACAGTTTAGGTGGATTACTCACGCTTAGCTGGTTATAGGTGGACTTAAAACCCGAGGAGACAGGAGGACATGGAGGTTCTATTCAGCCTCAAGCCTTTTACAATGGTTCTGCAGCTTCCAGCACCCCCAAATCCCTTCACAGCCCTCGCCGTGGCGTCCCCGTGCGCCTCTTTCTTCCGTTCGGAGAAAAGACCCCTCCCGCCAGCCCATAATCCAGATTGCTATGGAGATTAGGGGGACACCAGTGAGTCCCCAAAGATTTAACTCTTTCTGTCTGTGTTTTCTGACAACTTTTGCTTTTTCTCTTTTTCTCTTTTTTCTCCCCCCCCCCCCCCCCCCCCCCTCATTGGATATTCTTTCCATTCATCAAAGAATCCTAAAAAAAGCTACCACTGTTTCCTCAGAAAAATTTAATAGCTGAACTGTTTTCACCATTGATAGCAAATCATCATATTAGAATGATTTCTGGAGGATCATGTGACACTGAAGACTTGAGTAATGATACTGAAAATTCAGCTTTGACATCACATGAATAGATTGAACTTTGCTTTCAATATACATTTAAATTGTAATAAAATTTCACAGTATTAATGTTTTTGCTGTATTTTTGATCAATAATAAATGCAGCCTTGATGAGCATAAGAGACTTCTTTGAAAAACATTTTAAAAATCGTCCTGACCCCAAACTTTTAAGAGTAATGTACAACTATCGCTCTTTCTCTTCCCTGACTTTCTTCCCTCTGCTTCTCATTGGATATTTCCTGGATAGTTGGATAGTTTTATTTTCTTATTTCGTCCTCTCCTTCCTCTTCCCCCCATCACCCTTTCTTCCTCCCTGTCTCAGAGGGGATACTTACCCTCCTTAACCTTTATCATACCTCTGTCCTCTTCACAAAGCACCAGTAAATCTAGTAAGGGATTTGCATCCTAAACATAGAGCGTCCCCCTCGTTTCACATTCTCAATGGAGACACCAGATCAAAGTTCAGTCAGTCAAAACCCATCCTGTAACATTAAAGGGGTCGACCCGACCTGCCCACTAAACGAGGTTGAGCGCCAAGCCGTCAATTTCCGAAGGTGGTGCTGGAACACATAAGAGTTGCTGATCCAGATCAGGAGAAGATTAGGGGCTCACCTCACTGCTCGTTAGAAACTCCAAAAAATCCAGACCCCCTCACAACCCCTACGTCTGCCTGCGTACAACTGTGTTTTTCTAAGCCTAAGTGTCATTATGTTCTCAATGGCTTAACGAATCATCTGGGTTTCTTACAGTTCAACCATCGTTAAATGTATGAATGGTTAAATAGCACTTTATTATGTACTATTGTACATCTAAAATGCTTTACAATCATTTCAGGGGAAAATGATCATGAATGAGGAAAAACATGACTGTAAATTGGTGCAAAGAGAGTATAAAAATAACTTCGTCACTTACATCAGTGAGGGTTCCCACTGTAAAAACTGTTGTTCACTTACTTAAAAAAAAAATTGTAAACCCGTTGCCTTTAAAATTATTAAGTAAATAAACGTAATGCTTAATTGAAAAAATTAAGTTATGTGAACTTGACAATTCCATATTACTTCATTTTTTCAATTAAGCATGAAGTTTATTTACTTCATTTTAAGGCAACGGGTTTCCTCAAAAAGTTAAGTCAACTGAACACTTTTTACTGTGTAATAAAATTGCAGGTCAACATCATGTTTACTAATCAATAGCAATTTTATAGTATTTTAAAATAAACCACTAGAAAATAACGTTTTTCTTTCTTTTTTTACAGACTGCATTGGCATCCTCATTGAGGTTTGGTCATTACTATGACGTATCCAAGACCATGGAACCTGAGCTACGTCAAACAGCCAAATGCCACAGTTTTTATCAGCTACAGGAAACACCAGTAATCACAGGATCAAGGTAACTAAGGCCACGTTCACACACCAGAAGAAAATGGCTGTCAGTCCTAGGTGTTTTAGTCCTTAATACTGTTACATTCACACACAGCTACGGTTATTTACGGGAGTGACAACCACATCCTGTAACCAAACTCACACCTGTAAATTCTCAGGACTCACAACCGCATGCTCGAGCTGTGTGAACGGAACCGGTGTGTTTTCGGTAGCCTCGACGGAGATATGAGCTGTGTGTCATCTGAAGGTTTTAGATCCAGTCATTGTTCTCCACTGGAGATGCTCACATCAGATTTGTGTTCTACGCATGATTTGGGGCAAATTCCAAAATGCGTTTTTGCACCCTTGAAGGGTACTTCGGGAAGGGGACACGATTTGTAGGGCTTTCCTACTGAAAGTGAGTAGCTGAATCTCTTCACGAAGGGCCCTTCAACCAGTGCGTTAGCTAAGGGATCATGCAATGGTCACTTCAAGGAAGTCATTTAAGAAAGTAATTTAATCATTCATGGTCATATGACCCAGGGAGACAAGTCCTCGCGATTCATTTTAAATCTAGATATGTTGGTAGAGTTGGAGTTAACGAATAAACAGAATAATTCAAAGTTGTTTTGTTGTGATATATTACTCACATTTTCGTCATGCAATTCATATTAAATGGATAGTTTCTTAATTTCTAAATTCTGTCATTAATCACTCACTCTCGTGTCACGACACGTTTGAGCTTCAGCAAGAACCAGTGAGGTTCATTCTCGTGTTACCCAGCACGTTTGGTCGTCCACAAGAACCAATGAGGTTTGTTCTCACTCGTCAAGCAGGCTCGGTTGAGCTTCTGTTTATGTTCGCTGATCGATATTTAAACGTGAATAAAAGCCTACATTTAAATCTGCTTTAAAGCCTAGATTTGTTTATGAATTTTATTTTTAAAGAAGTCGTTTATGCTTACCAAGGCTGCATTTATTGATCAAGAATACAGAAATGTTGTGAAATATTATTACAATTTTAAAATGACTATTTTCTATTGTATTGACCCCAAACTTTTTAATGGGAGTGTATGTATATGTCATATTCAGAGCATCAGACAATGGAGCGCTATGTGGTCTGAAGTTTAAAAGGATCAAGTAGGAATATTCAACATTCAACTTTAAATGGATCTGCCTGTCTTGCGTAAATATCTAAATTGCTCTGACAGTGCTTTTATTATTACTCATGAAAGTTCATAAAAGAATGCTTATGATTAGGGACAGCTTAACCAAACATTATACCTGAACACACACACAGCCTTTTGCACTTATCTTTCATATATGTCCTTACTTCTAGTATGATAAGTGCGCTAAGTATCGTCACATATCTCCAAGAAGAAAATGCTTTCTCAATGCTGATGTCATGTTTCTGAGGAACACGTCTGCAATTTCATTTTATGATGGGTGTTCAGCCTAATAAAAGTTTTCGTAAAAACGTCTCTGTACTTCCAGGTCTTTGCGAGCGCTGCTAGAGACAGGGTTGAGTCTTCAATGGTGTTTGCAATGTGGTTGTTTTATGGTTGCGAGGGGTGCCCGTGTAGAGGAGGCAGGAGCTTTGGTTGCATTAAAGTCTATGGCATGGCCACAGAGCAAACAAATCAATCTGGAGCCCCTGCTTCATGGAGCCTCTCTCTGCTTTTTATGTCCGCAAACAGAGAGGTCTTCTAATTGTTTATCTGCATAACAGCACCATAGTGAAGGGGCCGTGTTCCCAAGCCTATGTTTACTCGCATCCGTAAATGTGTTCCTGTGTGGCGATACTGTGTCCGCAGAACAGCTTGTGCCGTGGTAGCAACATGATGGATGCCGTGGCCTACGTAGGTGTTGCTTTTGGAATTTTGCTGTCATTCCTTCCTCCATGTTCAGTTTATTACGATTTTATGACGTGTTATAATGCAATCATAAAAGCTTTTAGCCATTAGCTCTTTTAGAACGCCTTTTAGATGTGTTTTCGTACCATAGGAACACCAATAGACGTTATTCCTACATATATTTGATGAAGAGTTTCTATTCGTCATGTAATTTCCAACCCAGGCTCATTGGAAAAACATGCCAGTGGCTACATTTCCGCCAAATTATATTACGTTGCATGTTTTGTGTGAATGTTGAAAATGTTATCACGTTGGTCGTTGTCCGTATTGCGGCAGCTTGGAAATTAAATGAAGGTTAGTCGCATTTGAAAATGACGTGCCACCTACACTAAATACTAAAAAATGCGTACATATAAAAATGCTGAAGCAACCATGCCATTTTAGCTTGTGTCTTTGAACTCTTTTATGTGACTGGTGTTTCACAGGACTCGTACCAGAGCATTTGCAATGCTGTACCAGGCTTAATGAGCAAGTTTACTATGTCAGAAAAGCCGTACATATGGAGCTGATTATGTGTTGCAAATGTCAAATGTGTTAGCTTATAAATCATGCACTATGGCTTGACATTATATACTGGTATATATAACCAGGGCTTGACATTAACACCTGCCAACCCACCAAATGCGGGTGGATTTTAGCAGTGGCGTGTAACAGTCAGAGCTTGCCACTTTAGCGGGTTGAATTTTATATATAATATATACATTTTTCAATTGTAGTCTTTAAAAAATGCATCTGAAATAATAAAATAAGTGCAATGTAGTGTACATATCAATACTGAAACGCTTATAATACAAATTTTCTGCAGAATAGATACACGATACCAGCTGTGCTTTCTCGTTCTCTCATCTCTCTGACAGCGAGTTGAAACACAAACCCACCTCTCCTTACTCTCCTTACTCACTTGTTTCATTTGCTCCAAATGAATGTTGTTGGTGTTACAGGGCTTGAATTTCGGTGGGGATTGCGTGTGTTGTGCGTAATTGTGCGTAACTGCAGATTTTTGTGCTCACATAAAGCCATCTTGTGTTCGTTTTTGCTGCCTTATTGCACTTAAACAGTCAAGTACACGCAAAATAATGTGAAAATGCCGGTCTTGGTGAGTATTCATGTAAACACAGTCAGTTATGTTTTAAGTGAATGTAATCAGAGTTGGGAAAGAAAATGCATACTGCATCTGGTCTTAAAGTGACAGCAACCTAATATACCTGCTGCAAAATGATGAGATAATATAAAAAATATCTAAATGGCAGTTTTTCCTCATGCAATTGATGTCAAAATGATGGACATTTAATGTCCCCAGAGTGTGTATATGAAGTTTTAGCTCAAAATACCCCACAGATGTTTTTATATAGCATGTTAAAATTGTCACTTTTTGAGGGTGAGCAAAAACGCACCGTTTTGTGTCTGTTCCTTTAAATGCTAATGAGCTGCTGTTTGTGGCACAGAGGGCGGAGCTTCAACAGCTTGTGTCCTTTTGTCCTTAGTCATTGATTAGCATATTCTGTCTTGATAATCTATAAATCGTGTCCTGGGGGTGGGGTTTATGTAAATTCTAGGGTTGGTGATGTCACTAACCCGGGAGGAATGTCGTGTAGCCCCTACCAGCCGTTTGTTGTAGTTCTTAAAAAGCAATTTATTTAAAAGCAAATATCTCCCTTTTCTTTGAACTTTGAGCATTGTAACTTTGCAGATGTTAAGCTCAAAAAGCAACATTACACACTAACTAAAGTTTAAAAAAGTGTAATCATAATCTACCACCCCTTTAATTGATCGATAATCTACCCCGTAATCATAATTTGTGTGAAAACGGATAAGCATTGTTTTACTGCCTCTAATGTTTATTTCAGAAGGAAACTGTTGTGAATTGTATGTATAGGTACGTTTTTGGAGTTTGTCTGAAAATGATGCCAGAGGCACATTTTGCAATGAGCCTGGTCATTTTGCTATAACGCACCAATTGGGACTGATGTCGAAAACTGCTTCATATCCATTTTGGAGAAATCAATTAATCAGCAAGCTTAAACGACTACTAAATGTCTTGAGATACAAAAAAAAAAACCTCATTGTCTTTCTGTGTTTCACAGCTCATAGAATAAAAAGCCCCATGCCGTTTCCAGACTGTTAAATCGCTCCGTTTCACTACGTGGCGTAATTGGCACAAATTGCTCTCCAGGTGAAAGCGGAGCCTGTTGTTTAAGACGGATGCTACCTCTGGTCCCCCTCGCGCTCACATCACTGTGATCTTAATTAGCTCACCTGTCGGCCTTTATCCTCCACGGACGGCACCTTAAGCGATCACGCTCCGCTGGGCTGCTGCGGTCTCTGTGTCTCAGACACAATGGGGGCGGGTCTTCTTTTGATTACCACCACCCCCACATCTCCAGGTCTTAATCAAAAGAGGGAAACCCGTGTTTCACCCCATTAAGGAGCAAATCAGTCAGTTGGGATCAGAGCGTGAAATTGTACACTATTGTTCAAAAGTTTGGGTTCAGTAAGATTTTTTTCTAAAATAAATTAAGTTGATCAAAAGTGACTAAATGTATAATGTTACAAAAGATTTCCATTTCAAATAAATGCTATTGATATGCTTTTGAACTTTCTATTCAAGAATCCTGAAAAAAAAGGTCATACACTAAGCATGATAAATATTAAGCAGAACAACTGTTTTAATCATTGATAATAATAAGAAATGTTTCTTGAGCAGCAAATCATCATATTAGAATGATTTCTGAAGGATCATGTGACACTGAAGACTGGAGTAACGATGCTGAAAATTCAGCTTTGACATCACAGGAATAAATTACATGTTAAAATATATTAAAATAGAGAACAGTTATTTTAAATTGTAATAATATTTCACATATGGTTTTTATTGTATTTTTAATTAATAAAATGCAGCTTTAGTGAGCATAATAGATGTATTTCAAAAACATTAAAAAAAATGACCAAACCCAAACTTTTGAACTGTAGTGTATGTGCGAGGATTGAAGACTAAACACGCAACATGATGTTTTAGGTTTATCATCAACTCTATCAACAGCATTTGTGGCCCAATGTTGATTACCACAGAAAATAGTTTTGAAACTTTGAGACTTAAAGGGATACTCCACCGTTTTTTTATATTAAACTATGTTATTCCCTTAACTAAGACGAGTTGATGCATACCTCTCTCATCTCAGTGCGTGCACTCAATCGCTCTGGCGCGCGGTGACACTCTGATAGTACTTAGCTTAGCCCAGTATATCCAATGGTATCTAACAGCAATGAATTTAGAAGTGACCAAACACATCAACGTTTTCCCTATTTAAAAACAGTTACACGAGTAGTTATACGACCAAGTATGGTGACACAAAATAAAACGTGGTGCTTTTCTAAGCGGGTTAAAAAGGATAACTATAATGCATGGTGGAATAGCACTTTTCGGAGTACTTCGACTCGGCGAGGTAAAAAGTCACACCTGATCCTCTTCCCCTTGACAGAAGTGAGAATTTGTGGCCCAATGTTGATTACCACAGAAAATAGTTTTGAAACTTTGAGACTTAAACGTAAGGAGTTAGCACGAGACTGTCATAAAACTGCTTTTATTCTGTGCAGTTATAATCCAGCATTTCTAGTCATATCTTAGCCATGTAAAGCCGATTAAACCCTGTAACCGTCACATGATATTTCACAGATGCAAAAATTTTGAAGTTACTAGAACGGTAGTCCCACTTCTAAAATCACGATAAACATCTTTACGGCGCAAAGAACTCACAATATTTAATTAAAGTGCTTTTATCAAATGTAAATATTCATTTCTGCTTTTAAAAGCACATTAATAAATTTTTTTAACTGAAGGACTCAATTCAATATCAGAGTGAGTTTCTGTGGACATTTGTTGGCATTATGCAATAGATGCTGTGTTTGAGTGAGTCCTTTTAAACAACTGAAAGGCAGTGACAGGCCTGGAGGTGGCTGTTTTAGATCCAGTTCTCAATCTTTGAGTAATTGATGGCTATCATTGCTTCATGCAGAGTGGCACAGTGTGGTCATTACAACATGTCGTGAGCCAGAATGAGAGGGAAAGCCTGAAATGATTGACTGAAATGACAGAATGAAAGCGTTTTCTGTGTGTGCATGTGTTAGTATACATACAGTATATGTACTGTATGTAAGTTCACACAGAGAAAAGACATTTTAACATTAGTCAACTAACAAGTGTCCAAATACGTTTTTCTTCATTTTGAACAGTATGCACTACTGAAATGTCTTTACTGAATAAGTGTTAAAATTATTATTATTTTTTATCTTAATGACCCCCAAATTTGACTACTTTACTAATCTTTACTTCAAACAGTAGTGTGTCTATTGTTGAATAATTTTAAACTTAATATACTTATTTTTGTATCATGTTTTGCTTGAAAGATGTGCCAAAATATGCTAACCTTCCTTCAAATCTAATGCATTTTCATTCTTGCAATTTAAAGTGTAACTAGAGGGTCTAAAAAGTAAAGACAGAATGTGCAACTTAGAGCAGGTCAACTGTTTTGACCTTCCTTGTTAGGAGTTGCACATCTTACCCCTGATTTAACATAGAAGCGCTGTGTCACTGGGATCAGAAGCACTGTCCCGTTAACACCGCACACTCAGACTCACCGCAGACCTCAGGGGGAGCGCCCCGAGCTGACGGAGGTGCCAAAGTGTTTAATTAATTTCATTTCATTTCATTTGATTTAATTAGTGATGTATTTCCTTGCATCTACATGTACCGGTTGGTTGCCAGGGTTACTGCTGATGTCAACAGGCTTTTGTGATACCGAAGCAAATCCCGCTTTATGTTGGCAGCATATGCCACAGCCATGAGTGGTTTTAATTGAAGTGTACACAAGTATCATCAACTTTCGACCTGAAACCATAATCATAATCATTCACATTCAAGCACTTTGCTTAAAAAATAAATAAACCCTTGCATGAAAATAAGTAAAATAACAGATAGATTGAAGCTCTCTTTTGCTTGCACATGCACCTTTGCAACTTTTAAACTTTTTCTTATGATAATGGGATTGCATTTTTACACTTACACTTCCTTTCTAAATGTTTTGGTCGATAAGTGTTTTTAAAATAAGTCTCTTATGCTTAATAAAGCTACATTTATTTGATCAAAAAATATTCAGAAATATTATTGCAATTTAAAATAAAATAGTTTTCTATTTGAATATATTTTAAAATGTAATTTATTGACACATTGATTAAAAAGCTGAATTTTCAGCATCATTCCTCCAGTCTTCAGTCTCACATGATCCTTCAGAAATCATTCTAATATGATGATTTGCAGCTCAAGAAACATTTATTATTATTATTATTATTATTATTATCAATGTTGAAAAAAGCTTTATATTTTTGTGGAAGCTGTGATAATTTTTTTTCAGGATTCTTTGATGAATAGAACATTTATTTCCTACATTTATTTAAATAGAAATCTTTTGTAACATTATAAATGTCTTTACGGTAATGTGCACATTGACGATGGAGATTTTATAATAATTATTTGATCTGCTAAGTTTCATTCATGCCAAAGTTATGTCAAAGTCTCCATGAAGCTAAAGGTTTTCTGGGTGATTGCTAGTGTTTTTTTGGGTGGTTACTTTGACTAGTTTTAGGTCTCACTAACATCTAAAGTTTTGTTCTTCTCTCATGTTCTCTCAGTCCGTTACCATCACCCTATCATCCTCTCCTGAAGTCCATCCAGACGGTCATCCGTAAGGAAGGGTTTGATGGATCCACACCCCAGGTTGGTTACAATTTGTTTAGCTATTTATTATTCTCTCTCTGTTGTTCTTATAATCATGAACGTTTTAATGATTATGAACGTTTTTCCAATATTTATGACTTTAAAGTGCTCCTATTATGCTTTTTATGATATTATTACCTTTGAAATAAGCCCCTTTCACATTCATCCCAGAAAATTGCCATACAATTTCTAGGGATCCTTCTGTGTGAACTCAAACACATCCCGGAAACCTAGTTACATTGCTGAGATCAGTCCTAGAACGTGCCCTGTGTGAACAATAGGCAGGACCAATGCTGTAAGGGGTGTGCCGTAGGGCTTAGTGGAACTGTACGCAATGCGCTAGTTTATGATCAAATCAGAAAAAAAATGCTCAAGCGTGGTTTCTCAACTTAGTCTTTACTGGATATTTACGGGATGTGTTTGAACGCACCCACATATTCCATTAAATCACTGGCGGTGTGAATGAACCAAAAGCAAACAATCCTAGGACAAATCCCGGGACACGTTATCAGTGTATTATCCGAAATCTCTGTGTGAAAGGGGCTATAGTGTGTTATGTAGCTGTTTGTGAATGTAAAAGGTCTGCATATTTCAAAGATCAAAGTGCAGGATAAATTGAGTTATTGTCTCCCAAAAGAAAGAACCCATCCAGACCTGCCTGAAACAAGTCGTCAGTAAATCCAGTTTTACTTCCTGCTCGAACCTATGGTTTGTAAACAATTTGCATAATGCCAGCCTATTGTCTTCATTGGCTGCTCGTGAACAATCGACGCCATTGTAACTGTTCGCATTACTCTATATACAAGTGTAGTAAGGAAGCCTCTAGAACTAAAATTCAGTAATTTACGACACATGATGCAAGCGGTAGACCAATCACTACAGACTGGTCAATCTGACCAATCAGAACAGAGTATCTCTCTGAAAGCAGGTGTTTAGAGGAACTGAATCCTTGATCGAACCATTTCAGACACTGTGAGAAAATAGGTCATGCTGCAATGTATATTATAAGAAAATTAAAGTGTTTTTGACCTTGAATGCTTGTAAACCTATGGTAGGAGACCTTCAAAACAAAATCAGGAACCTTTAAAATAGCATAATAGAGGCACTTAAAGGAATAGTACCCACAACAATTTAAATCCTGTCATCCTGACTTAACTTTCAGTCATAAGGCTTCAGGAGACATGGAATATAGTGTCAAAAGGACTACTTTCATCATACTCATGGTGATTCTTTATTTATTTATTTTTTTTATTTTTTTTTGAATAATCTAAACTAAGTACAGGTTATAAACAACATGAGAGTGAATAAATGATGGCACAATTGTAATTTTCGGGTGAACTGTCCCTTTAAATTGAGCATAGGCTATAATGTAATGCACAGTTAACAGGCTTTCTGTCATTCACACCTCTGGAACAATGAAAGCGTTTTGCTGCTGGCAATGTTTTTACAAGACCTTTAATTTGTTGTTTCATTGATTGGTCTCGGTTGGCTAATTGTTGCCTGATTTTGTCTGTGCTTTCACTTCCTTTGTAACGTGGCTTTCGTAAGCTTGTGATAATTAGGAAGCAGAAAAGAACTTCAAATATAAAGGCTGTATGTTTTATTTTATTTTCCACCTTTATCCCTCTTTTTCTCATATCATCCTTAGTTCTCAGTTTCTATATGTTGTGCTTGAATCACTCTCAGGAGGGAGATGGGTTCCCTTGGGTTCCTCTTCCTTAAAGCTGAGTCCTATTAGTTTTGTGGTAAACAGGCCAAGACAGACACTGGGCAATATGCCCTCTGTCTGTTCATATTCATTAGCTCCTACTGAGAAGCAGGGGAGCTCGGCCCCTCTGGGGGCCCCTCTCAGAAACGGCCCCATGATAGCCCCTGTCTTGACTTCCGCATCAGCACTGCATCTGCCGAGCCGCTCTTGGGACCAGGCCGCTTGAGGATACACTCGCTATTTTTAATCAGTTTCCAACTTTATGTGGCTCTAATGTGACTTCTGTCATGTGGTGAACTCCAGAGATGGTCTAGTGACAAAACATTTTTTTTCAGCTTAAGACCCTGATATACTCACAGCAAAGTTCTTCTCTGTTCTTCGCTTTGGGGTAAAAAAATTAAATAAAATAAAAATTCTACTTTCCACTACAGCCTATACTGTCAGCAAATATCCTGATGAGTGACAGCAGCGTTTGTAAGAATATGTAAATATGTGCTGCGCGCTCTTTCCTTTCAATACAATAAATACAATAAAAATGACAGAGATGAGAAAACAGTAAAGAAAGCATCTGATCATAGCGATGTGGATTTTTGCTCAAGCTCTGCAATTCAGCACTCCAGTAAAGTCACGTCACGTTTATTTATATAGCACTTTATACAATAGATTGTTTAAAAGCAAGCAGCTTTACAGTATTAAACATGAAAAACAGTGTCAGTGTCTCTTTCAATTATAATTACAACTTCAATTTCTACTATGAAACCGCTCTACAGTGTTTTCGTGTTTTTACTTGCGGATGTCTGACCTTGACGGACTGAACAGAAATGAACTGGCGAAGATTTCCACGTCAAAGAAGGCGGAGCCTCAGAGCCTAATATGTCATTGCCACGGACCATTGGTTGTTCGCAGGTGTTTACCAGGAAAGTTCGGTTCGGCAAGCTGTTTCGAACTCCCGAAACTAACACAAAACAAACTTAGTTTTTGCCTCATTTTGTTCTAAATGACGTCACACCAGATCGTTCTTCGATTTTGCTTGAAGAATATCGGAGCCTTTAAAGTAAACAAAGTAAACGTTTATTACATGAAGTTAGTATACTAGTTTCCTATACAAAGACTCTCAAATTCCATTCAAATTTACCACAGAGTCTTTTAAAACCACTTTTATTTGATATTTTAGAGTTTTTTTTTTTTTAGAAACACATCATTTACATAAATTGGAGTTAGGCTTATGTCACCCCAACAAGCTATTAATTAAAAAGAGAAATAGCTTGTTGTGGCAAATACTATGAAAGCTTGTTTCCACCATGGAATAAGCACATAAAAAAAAAAGGTATTTGCAACTTTTTTATCTCAATTCAAGCATATCTTGCAATTGCGAGTTTATTTCTCGCAATTCAGATTTTTTTGTGTGCAATTGTGAGTTTATATCTCGCAATTTTTACTTTCTCAAAGTTCTGAGTTTCATGCAACTACAAGTTTATATCTTGCGATTGCAAGGTATAAACTTGTAATTGAGAGTTTACATCTGACATAGCTGAAATTATTATCACATTTAGTTTACATCTCGCAATTCTTTTTTCTTTTTTTTTAGAACTAAATTAAGTGTAGTTCTAATTCAATTAAAGACAATATAATCTTGTCTGTGTACAGTTTAGTTAGATTGCATGAAGACATTTAAAAACTTTATTTATACATTTTAGTCTGACCAACTGAGCGAACTTACCAACAAAAACGAACAAATCAAGCTCATGTCATGCAATTTTCATCTGTTGAGCACCTCGAAATTTAGACTTGTAAACAATCTTATTCCTGCTTTTTTTTTATCTGAATAAATCAAGTTCCTAATCAGTCTTATTCTGTTTAGTAGTTGATGTCTTGTTTGTGCTAGCTCTTTCTTGTTGATATTTGCACATAGTTTCTCTTTGAATCCGTGGCACTGATGGACACCTCGGGCTCCTCACCCTGGAAGTCCTCGATCCCCGTCAGTCAAACGACAGATTAAGCGCTTACATCATCAAACAGTGCCGTTCTGTTGGCAGAGGTCGCGGAATGTGATGAGGTTGAGAGAACATGGGCACAAAGGCAAGAATGCTCAGAATGAGAGCAAACAGGGCAACAGTGAGACTGACTAAAACGTTTGTCAGATTGGTGACTCAATTCTAGAATTGTTGCAATGACCTTTAAAGTTTGAAATAAACTTAAAATAGATTATTATATTATCTTTCTTTATTGTTAGTAAAGAATAGCGGTTATGTTTATGTTACCATCAGATTTGGTTGGAAGCATATCATCTTTCTCATGCACACATAGCGGGGGAAAGAGTGTGAGTGATAAAAAAGCTGGAGTGTGGCCGAAGGGAAGGAGGAAGCAAGTGAGTCAGGAACACCCTCTCTGTTGAAATGTCAAGCTCAACCCTCAAGAAGCTTTGGAAACAGAGTCAAACAATGAGGTTTATTTAACTTAAGATGCGTCTGATTGCTGGACGGCGTGGAGGGTGTTAACTTCACCGTTTATTGTCAGTTGACGAATGCTGATAATTCAACACCACGACTATTTTCAGCTGGTTTGTTTAAGATATCTAGCCTCCTTTTCTCTATTTCAAAGATACAAGCAGATTATTCAGTTATTCACAATACAACAGTTTCATTGAATGAAGGCATATGTACAATAATATCAAAGCTAAAGGACAATTCTTGCATTGGGAACTTTTCTGTCCTATATACACTCTTAAAAATAAAGGTTCAAAATGGAAGTTTTTGCAGCAATGCTAAAGAAGAACCATTTTTGGTTTCCCAAAGAAACTTTCAGTGATCAGTTCTTAAAATGTTTTTTTTTCTTTGTGTGAAGCACATTTTAATGATCTAAAGAACCCTTTTCCGCTGCAAAGAACCTTATATGGAATGCAAAGGTTCCATGGATGTTAAAGGTTCTTCAACCATCAATGCCAATAAAGAACCTTTATTTTTAGAGTGTAGAATGATGTAAAAAAATTGATTAAATTAGCTTTAAGCATTTTTATTGTCTTTTTAAGGACTATTTCTAAATTTTGTTTTCTACAGTTACATTACTTTTTATATTTCCCTTTCATTAGGAAAGGATGCTAAATTCAATTCAATTCACATTTATTTGTATAGCGCTTTTCACCATACATAGTTTCGAAGCAGCTTTACAGAAAAGGCATTTTAGAGTGATCTTTTATCAGAGGTGACTGTGTCCAAGTAATGTATTTCATAAATGTCCATAATACGTATATATGTACGTAATTATTAACATAATGATTACAATATATTGAAAATTTTGCATTTGTGTAGTTGATTCAGAGTTTGCATCAAAATAATATTTCTATAGCTTGCAAAAATCATGGAAATATTATTATTTCCTAGATATTGCCAGTTCAAGATCAGAAATGTAAGATTTTTACAGTATGATCTGAAAGAAGCTTTATTAGGTGTCATTACCTGTATTTTTATGTAATTTCAAAGTTAATTTGACTGATACAGTAGCTAACTTATTGTGTTTGCAGTCCACAGCTTGTCCAAAAAGTGATAGAATCCCTTACTAAAGACTACAAAGCTATTAGGTCTGAACTAAAAGTATGGTCTGTGACCATCTTCTACCTTTTACATCTTCATAAATATGCAAATATTCATCTTTTCCTGCTTTTTCGAGACATCTGAAACATGTGTCTCACCAATACATGGTTCCCTGAGGCCAGTTTTGTAGATGTTCTGTCCTCTCTATCCTTATTTAGCAGGTTCAGAATCAGCTCTTTGGTCTTTGATGGTTTGTGAATAAGGTTCAATTCTCTGTCATTATTTCTCAGACTTTGTACACTGCAGAGGGCACATCTCTCACCCATGGCCCCTTAGCTTGGCTGATGTTGGTGAATAACGTGCCAAGAATTTCCTGGCACTTGTTGGAAGCAGACATTTTGGCTCTTAGGTTGACAGCCACATTGTGGTCATGTCAGGCAACTGTCCTGATTGGAAGATGTCATCCAATCACTTTTGACCATCGTGTTCCGTTTGACCGTGCTGTTGAGTGGTCTTGGCTGGACTATTTGCTTCATTGATTCAAGTTGTTTGAGAGGTACATGACCCTCACTCCAACAAACAAAAGGCTTTTCACTACAGACAGGACTCCACTACTGACTTAGTTACACAAGTCATTGCACACTTATGTATGACATACTATTTGGACACTGTTTTGTTTGCTTTTCTCCATTTTTTCTCTCTCTTTCTCTCATTCATTATAGAGAGAGTATAAATGTGAAATTGTACAATAGCTAATCGTGTCCTGTTGAGAGTCTCTAATTGAAGTAAATTAAATGTCGTCCTGTGATTTAAAACATGCTTTTATTAGGAAATCAATACAAGACAGAAGCACAGAATGCGCTTAAACAGTGTAAACTTACTAAGGATATAAAATAATGGGTCATTTTATGCATATTCACTTGATTCTATAGTGTTGTTTACAGTTAAGGAAATCCGTAATTGAAGTCTTTCTCTTTCTCCTCCTCCTATATATATTTTTTTGTAGTTAATTCAGCTTTGACTTCTTAATGTACACTTAACTTTATTCAAACTTTTTGTATATAATTTCAGTCTTGGGTGTTCCAGCTATATTTAACTTTATGCTTGTAAAAGTCGGCATGAAACGGAAGTTGCAATAGTATTTTCTTCCCTTATTGATGTAGATCCCAGTGAAACGGCTTCTGGAACAAGAAAAAATGTAGGGTGGGACTTGATTTTGTCCATCGGGAATTGATTGGATGGTTGGATTGTTGTGTTTTGCTAGAGCGTGGTTGCAGGTATGACGTCAGAACCTGGAAGACTAATTCGCTACTTGTTCCCCCGAGATTTTCCTATTGGATTTTATAATGGAGTAATCCATTTTTGAGTAAAATAAAGTCTTAACTTGATGAGACTTTGACGTTTTATTCTACAGCATAAAAGCGTTCTCATCTACTTATTAGAAACATGGTTTTTAAAATACAAATAACCGCTTCATTTTTCGATATGGGTGTGGGTAATTTACGTGTTCAAGTATCGTCAAGTTATGTTTACCTCAGACCTTATTTTACTCATAAATTGAAGAAAACCTAATAGGAAAATCCCGAAGAAACTACTAGCAAACTAGTCTTGGTTTTTGATTTATAATAAATACTGCAATATTCCATAAAAAAATAAGAATAGTTCATTTTGATTTCATGGTGACTCTAAAAGGTTTACGATTTAAAGTTTCTCATAAGTTTCTCAAAATCTCATTGATATACATTTTGTCATTCAAAATCTAACCAACATTGACAACGTTGGTATTCAGTATTTGTAAACTGAATTGTAATAATGGGTTGTCTTTCTTTTCTTTTCTTTCTTTCATTTATTTACATATTGATTTCTTTTTTTGCAACAATTTATACATTCATAGCTATCTTTGCAGTACATAATTCATGTTGTGTGTTGATTCTCATGCACCGTAGACAGAAAAAACAAAGAATCCAGAGTGTCATGACAACGGCAAAATGTATTGTATTATACACAAAATTAAATCCTTTAAATTGACCTAAAACTTGAATTTTTTTTTTTTTGTTTTTTTGTTTTTGTTTTGTTGCTGTGTTGCATGCACTGATATTTTGAGTACAGTAAATGCACATCTAGCTCATAAAATGTTTCACTTGTTTTACAAAAGTCTTATTTGGCCACAGAATTTCTTGTTATAGAGTTGTAAACACTGTAGGTAACAATGAAGTATAATTTGATATATTACTGTAAATTAGTGTCATGCACTTCAGGTTTCTCCTGGTTTCTTTTGTAAATTAAGGTGCACTTATTAAAATGCGGTAAGATATTCATTCATGCATTACTGAACACTAAGTTCACCAAAGTTTTCCCTACGGTGCTTTAATGAAATATTCATTGCAAAAGCCAGATGTAGATTTGTTCACATGAATTGTACATATCCTGACAGTCTCAGAGAGAATGCAATTTTTTATGTTCATCTTCTTATGTTCATGTTTTTCACTTCTGTAGTCTAAGACTCGGAATGTCCTGCGGCTGGGTCTTCATTCTCTGGGATCTGCGCTGTGGGGGGATGATGTGTGCTGTAAGGATAACCCCGCCCACTGCCACGCCCTCTCCACCTTTCTCTATGCCCTCCGAGGCCTGTTACGCACTTCACTCTCGGTCGCTATGGTGACTGTACCCTCCCACCTCATACAGGTATGATTAATCAAATAGTTCATATATATCCTTTACTCAGGTTTCTACTCAAGACTGATGAAAAAATGGACCAAGGCACCAAGCCCAAAATGGCTAAACACTACATTTTTAATTGTCTTAACCACAAATTATTGGTCAGGAAATTTGCTCAATTTAAGCAAACACTACTTAAAAAGCCATTGTTGTCTCAGAAAATTATCAACGGCTGAATCAAGTATTTGTCAGAATATGGGAAGTTGTGTGCGGAGTGATGAATCACTATGAAACACGTGTTGCATGGTGAGAAATATAATAATAAATGCATCTCTACCACAGTGAAGCATGGAGGAACGTAATTATATTGTGTTTGCTCATCTCAAACAAAACCGTTATCTATGTGGAAAAAACAGTCTGTTTTGTTTTGTTTGAGATAAGCTATTACTTTACTAAGCATACAGATTCTCAATTTTTCACAATCAAATCTGCAAAAATGTCCCATAGATTTACACTTAAAGTCCCCCTGCAATCAATCATTTTATCAGTTAGAAGAACTCATCTTTGATCACCAAAATTACATATTAAAACCTTTTTTCCTTGAAAAAAAAAACTTCATGCCTTAAAATAGCTTGAATATAACTCTACACCCTTGCCTCATTTAGTATACGCGGTTCTATGAATATGCAAATTAGCCCCGCCTCCACTCTCTCACACCAGCTCAGAGATCCACTCGTTGACGTGATTGGTCACAAGGTAGTTTGTGACGTCAGAATCACCAGCGATATCAAACCGTGTTTTTGAGACTGTCTTTGATTCACTGCAGTTTTAAGGAGAAAATACTCAGCAATGGTGTTGACTTATGAATTTGCACATGATTTGTCTTAAAGCATGTTAAAAACACCACATAGACATATAAACAACATTAAAAGCTTGATTTTCACCACAGGGGGACTTTAAGAAGGGACATAAACCATATTGAGGCACCAGAATATCATAGAGACTTTAGGGTAAAAGAGTAGGCAAAAAGTACCCGGATGACCTACTTCTTCTGGCAAGATTCTGAAGTGTGAATACAATGGACACTTTGCTATCCCATCAGGCCACAGGAGAGGATTTATGAATGGCAGTGAAGCTGACACAGTAGGTCACGTGATAATGACAGCATGGCGAATGTACAGTTGTACATCCGGATTACATTAATACTACACACACTCATGTATAGAGAACATACTTTTGTGGTTGTGGAGTAATTACTTATTCAGAATAAGTACCTACTTCAAGTATGCGAATTTGGACGCAGCCTTTATCTTTGTGCAACCCTTGGCAGGCAAGCTCCACTCACATTTTCCTCAGACAATATATCCTTTTTGCTGTCTTTTTAAACTTTTGAACTTATGGTACCATCAGTACTTGCCATAGAGTAATCTCACACAGCACACATGCAAGATGAACATTTCCGACATCAACTTCCAGAAGTAATCTTGCAAAACGTTCTTTTTAGACTTTGTTTTTGTTTTTGAACTTGACTGTCATTCACATGGACCAGCATTGAGGTCACCATAAGTTTGTCAACCCTGGCACACCATAACCGCCCCATGAGCCGGAGTCAAAGAGTCGACCCCCCTCTGTTGCGTGAATGAGGTTCCGCTTGGCTGGGGTTCAGGGGGCCTGTGTGTGTATCTGTTTGAGTACATGTATGTTTGGCCTTCAGAGGAGCTTCTTTATTGGCGCGTGAAGCCACATTTCTTTGTCTGAGGCCCTCAACTTTGCATTCAGCCAGCCAATGGTCAGTCTCGAGTCTTTCTGGGCGCTTCTCTCTTTCAGCGTCTTTGGGTTCCTGAGAGGCCCTTTTCTTTGTGCCTCCATTAGCCAACGAGAGTCAGGCCACAGCCGCTGTGCTCTAAGAGCGCTTCAAAAGACAAGATCTCGCTGTTCTTTGTCCGTTTGGAGACAAAGTGCTAAAACCCCTCTTAGGGAGGCTGGGGGGCACACAGCGGTTTTCTGCGGTGGAGGTGATGGCGTAAACACTGTGATTGGTTTGAAAGTGGTTTTGTGGAACGGATGTGATGTAAACATGTTGACCTTTCAGTAACTACAGTATTTTGAGGCGGTGAGGCCTTAACTAGTCACAAACAGACTTGTCTAATAAATAAACTCGGTCACACTGTAGTTCAGGGTCAATTCTCACTATTAACTACGATTTTGCCTCAATAGACTCCTAATTACTGCTTATTATTAGTTAGTAAGATAGTTGGTAAGGTTCTGTGTTGGGTAGGATTAAGGGATGTAGAATATGGTCATGCAGAATAAGGCATTCATATGTGCTTTATAAGTACTAATAAACAGCCAATATCCTAGTAATATGAGTGCTAATAAGCAACTACTTAATAGTGAGAATTGGAATCTTAAACTAAAACGTAAACCTATAATAACTTAAATTCTAATTCTTTCTATTTATCAAATAATCCTTTATAATCCTGATTTCTATAGGATCTTGTGACATTGAAGACTGGAGTAATGATGCTGTAAATTCAGCTTTGCCATCACAAGAATAAATTACATTTTGAAATATATTCAAATACAAAATTGTTTTTACATTGTAAAATTTTATTGTACATTGTAAACTTTTGAATGTTTGTCCTTTTTTCTTCTTCTTTTGAACCATTGTTTATTATTATTACATAACATTATTATTATTATTATTATTATTAATTAATTAATATTAATATTATTTTACATTTATTTTTATTATTATTATTGAATATTCAATACAGTAATTAAGCCTTTGTTTCATTTAAGATTCAACATTCTTTTTTTAGTTTCAAAGCGTTGTCATGTAAGTTGTTTTTGTATATCTCTGAAGCTTTTGTATCAAAATATCTGCTACTATGTGGAGCTTGAATAGATTTCCTTAATGTACAGTAACATTACTAGTGTACAGTATCATGAATCAATATTTTTGCTTTAACTACTAAATGTGGGGTCAACTCCTAGAGATGTTGTGTTAATCCTCCATAATTTGCATTAGCACCCTTATCTAAAATCCATCTGATGTGGCTTGTAATGAAAAGTCCTGTCATGCATTTTTAATGTCGATGTGAAAGGGCCGGGCGTTGAAAGCCTCCTCTGACAAGATTAAAGCCACAGTCCATCTGAATCTTTAATCAATCTCTGCTCAAATAGCCATAGTCCACTTGCACACACACCTACAGATACAGCCTCTGTTGGGTCCAGGACCCTGGAGACCCAGTCTTTCAGTCTAAAGAGTGACAACTTAGGAGACTGAAAGAAGGAGTTTAAGGAAGAGCTGGACCGCTATGACTAGAGTTTGTTTTGTTTTTATGTGACTTGTATAGCAGGTCAATCTTAGATGTGTAAAGTTTCTGAAACCAGTTAGTGGGCCTGCAAGGAATCTGTTCAGTCTGTTCAGAGCAAACACTCGTTATTCACACTTTTACAAATTCATTGTGTGTTTCTTTATTAAAGGGATAGTTCACCCAAAAATGAAAAATCTGTCATTTATTACTCACCCTCATGTCGTTTCAAACCCATAAGACTTTCGTTCATCTTCGGAAGACAAATGAAGATCTTTTTGATGAAATCTGAAATCTGTCCCTCCATTGACAGCTACGCAACTACCACTATGACGCTTCAAAAAGTTTATAAAGAGATTGTAAAACTAATCCATATGAATTGAGTGGTTTAGTCCGAATTTTCTGAAGAGACTCGATCGCTTTATATGATGAACAGATTTAATTTAGTCTTTTATTCACAAATAAACATTGATCAGCGAACATAATCAGAAGCTCAACCGAACCTTCTTGACGCCAAGAACAAGCCTCTTGCAGAAGCTCAAACGCGCTGCGTAACACAAAAGTTATTATGAGCATTGTAATGTTTGAAGCGGATGTCATAACAAATGTCAATAGACTGGGAAGATTTTAAAATGAGCGGTTCATTCATAAATCTGTAAGATCTTACCTTCATGCTGTGGAAATACAAACCGGATGACAGAACACAATGAGCGCAGCGCTGAAAAGAGGCGGGGCTAAATAAGGTCTATATTTAACACTGTTTGCCTTTTTAAAATCTATTAATTGCACAGATTTCCCCACAAAAATGAGCAGATTCCAACTGTGGCGGCAACTGGGCTTCATTCATTAAACAAAATGTGTGTAAATGTTCATAAAACTTACCTACTTCATTAAGTTGAATGATAATTTATGTAAAACCAATGTATATAGAAATTTGTTCTAATGATGTCATTAAAATGCTCTTTAGATTTAAAATCTAATGTTTATTTTTAAATGTTAATTTGAATATAGCAATGTGTATATTAGTGGTCTCGTGATGAATGGTGTGCTGATATAAAAAAATTACAAAGTTGAACAAAATGCCTAAATATCGTTTAAAAATAATGGGTTTCATTCATGACACATGAGCAGAATACATTTCTGTATAAATTGCTTTACCTTTTGTTGTGTACCTTTTAATAGAGACTTTTGCATGTGCTTCACACTTTTGTTTAATTACATATTCTACTCTGTTTTTAATTAACACAAGTTTTTCTCTCTCTCTCTCTCTCTGCCATGTCCATAAAAACATCTTTATTTTAGGTGCTTTTAGGTGCTTTTTAATCAGTTCATCTACAGAGTGTTTCCTAATGGCATTATTCCATCCTGTACTTCAGTCTTCAATATGTTGGCCCAACTATTGTGTAGTTGCATTGCATTTTTAGCTGTATTGTTAACTTGAATTGGTGTGATGGTGTTGAGTTGACAGCGACTGTCACCAACACAGTTGCTTGGGTTACATTTTTTATGCTAGATTTGGGAAAAGGGTCAAGGCTGCGTACACAAACACGCATGCTCTCAAAGTCTGCTGTAGAAGGAATGAAAAGAGAAAGGAGGAAAGGAAAAAAAGGACACGGATGCATGAAAACTGCATTAGGCCACGTCAGCTGCTACAGAGAAGGAGCGCATGAAATATTCAGGAGTGGCGTAGAGATAAATTTTTCACTACAGCCTGATATCTCTGTCTGTCTTTGGAGGGCTCCCGCCTTTCTGAATGGTCTCTGTTTTAGTTTTTGGCCAGGAGGAGGCGCTCTCAGCAGATTTGCTGCTCATATTTGATCTGCATTTGTGCTTTTTTCGCTCTTTAACGCTTTAAACTGGCTTATTTGAGCTGTTTGTGTTTGTTCAATCTAACTTATGACAGGATCTTCATATCAGTACGGTCAAGGTCAGAGGTTTTCATAACTTATTTAAGCCCCTTAAATGTTTATTAAACATTCTGGCCCATTTCTATCATACATTTATCTCTCTTTAACATGTTTTACCACATTTGAATCTGTTTTGCAAATGTTTCCCATGAAAATCATCATCGGAAATGCATTATGAGCAAGTCCATTTCAAAGTGTAAATGTGGGCTTGTGTAATTCTTGCGTTACACAAAACCTCGATGAGCTGAAAGGCATTTTTACACCATTTAACAGCAGATATTTTTGGAACGAAAGCATTAATGGGTGAGAAGTCTTTGCTCTGAGGCGGATGGGATCTTTGGATCTTTCTCTGAGTTGATGTGGCTTTGTGCTTGCGTTCGTCCAGATTTGTGCCGTATGGCGACACTGCATGAGTTGTGCGATCCGAGTAAGAGAGACAGACAGATTTGGAGAGCATGTGTTTGAGGGAATCAGAGCACTCAATGTGTTTGAGCACCAAACGTATGTTCTGCTCTGATCTGATGGATTTAATGTTACATGACGCAACCAAAGGCAGCATTTCACAGTGGTGGCATTATATAGCTGATATCCTTACCAAAGATAACCTTATAATACCGGTTTGAATGCAAGTGCTGATATGTTAAAACATAATTTGATGCATTGAATGGTGTATTGAATTTCACACCCGTTCAAACTTGGAAGGGTGTTCTGGGAGGTCGCCAGGCTGTTGCTATGTCATTCCTAAGTTCTGGATGGTTTCTAGGTGGTTACTTACAGCAAATTCTCTATGATATTATGGCCCAATTCTGGCCTGTTTATCACCATGTGTGAAAAGTAATACTTTCTTACTTTCCTTTACTAAACAGATGCACAGTTGTTGGATGGGTTGCACTGAGGTCTAGAGTTTATTTAAATCTGTTAACCTAAGTATTATCAGTACAGTGATCAAGCATACTAGCTACACTGCTTATTATCAGTAATTAAATAAACTGTTGCTATTAGCACATACACTACCATTCAAAAGTTTGCTCACCTAGGCTGCATTTATTTGGTGAAATATTAATACAATGTCAAATTAATATTTTCTATTTGAAAATACTATTTAATTTATTCCTGTGATGCAAAGCTGAATTTTCAGCATCATTACTCCAGTCTTCAGTGTCACATGATCCTTCAGAAATCATTCTAATATGATGATTTGCTGCTCAATAAACATGTCTGATTATTATCAATGTTGAAAACAGTTGTGCTGCTTAATATTTTTCTGGAAACCGTGAAACATTTCTTTTCAGGATTCTTTGATGAATTGAAAGTTAAAAAGAACAGCATTTATTTGAAATAGAATTGTAACTTTGTTATGTCATTTCTAATCAATTTAATGCATCCTTGCTGAATAACAGCATTCATTTCTTTCCCCAAATAAATCATACTGAACCCCCACATTTTTAATTGTAATGAATTTTAAGGAAAACATTTTTTTACCTCAAATGTGAACAATCATCATAGAGAGTGGTGTTGGTAAAATGGATATATATATTTTTTTAAATCACTGCTGACTGAGGTGGTTTTAGATCTGTAAGCTCCGGCCTCATTGTAAGATCATGAATTCCGCCTCCGGAATACCCTGCTCCATTTTTCCGAGAGATAATGATGACCTAATTCAGTTCTCAGAGTAAAGGGAGTGAAACCCCTGCTTGTTAGGATGGGTTTAATTAGCAAGAGATGCTCTCAGCTTCGCTCTAGATGTTTCTACATTTGTTTGTACACTTTTAATTGGACTCTTCTCATGTATTTATCTTGTCTTTCTCATCTTTTCCCACTCTCTCTTTCTGTCTCGCACTCTCAGAACAGAGCCGTAATGGGACGAATAATCAGACTGAGTGACACAGCCATCGCTCTGGAATCATTCAGAGGCTCAGAGATGGAGACCAACCCACTTTACAAAGACTATCATGGTGAGAAGAAACATACATGCAAGAGTTAAAATACACTGACAGAAAATCTCCAAAGCCTAAGTATTCATTCTTGGCTTGTAACTCCTTCTGCACCGATTGATACCTAATTTAAGCAATGGGATTTCGATTTTTTTTATGGCAAATTATAAAACTGATGGACATATCTAGAGACCAGATACCAAAAGAGACTAGAGACCAAAAATCTACGTATCTAGAGACCAGAATGTTACAAGGACCAGGGTTATTATTGTTAATTAAGTAAATTTGTTGTGTTTTTGTCATTTTTAATATGTCTATATAGCATTTATAAATTGTTATTTATTCATTTTAGTTTATTTAATTTGAGTTTTTTTAGTACTTTAACTCAACCTAAACGGAAATGAGAAATAAAATTGCTGAAATAAAATACGTTTAACAAATATATTTTTTGATGGTTTTAGTTTTAAACAAAAATTAAAGTGAAAACATAAATAATAAACATAAATATAATTCAAATAATAATAAAAACAATAATAGTTTATCAATGACATGAGGGTGACTCAGAATCAGTGTTGTTATTGTCAACTAAAAATATTGTTAAATAAAAATATACAGTATTATATTATAAAAAAAAAAAGCTAAAGTAGGCTACTAAAACTAAAATAAAGCTAAATAAAGAAAAATATTTTTAAAAAACGACTAAAAAGGACAAAAGCACAAAGCAAAATTACTAAAACTTAATCTAACACGAAAACTGAATATATAGAAAAATAAAAGTGAATTCAGAACATTAATAAATACTGTAGCGGTATGTAAATAATACTTAAATAACACTGCATAGAACACCTCAGCTACTGCATAGCAACACCCTGGCAACTATCCACACCAATCTAGAATCATGACGGACTAACCCTCGCATTTCTTCAGAAAATCTATTTTCAAAATACGTTTCATTGGTCCCTCGTCTTATTCATGCCTTTTGCATCATCCTATCTTTCTGGCTCTCACAAACACACACACACACACACACTCGCTCAGTAAAGTGCATTAGTAGAAAGGGGCAGGCAGGGTGGACCTCTCTCTAGCTGTCAGCTCCTGTTAGTGTGGCCGTGTTCAATCAGACGTGCTCCTTGGCAGACAGGCCAGGGGGAGATTCAGCTGCCACGGAAAACACACACACACACACACACACACACACACACACACACACACACACACACACACACACACACACAGAGAGAGAGAGAGCCCCCACCGCCCCATCACAAGCACCCAGCACAGCCCTCAGGGGCCGCAGAGTTGCAGAATCAATATTTTCATACTGGCTAAAACCTCTCTGTAGCCACACTGCAGATGAGGAAGATCTTTTGGGCTCGCGCTCTTTCCGTTCTGTCCTTTTTCCTCTCGTTGTGCCTCTTTATATCCTCCCTTGTTTTCATCGTACACTCCCGCCATCTCTTAATGTTGCATGCTTTATCTTTCGTTCTTTTTTTCTTTTTTTGTCCATCTCTCTGTAAAGGTCAGTTTGTTTACAGTTCTCTCTCCTTGTTTCCGCCCCCTGCCCTGTTTCTTTCTTGCATTCATTTGCAAGTACGGAATGGCCAGAGGGGGTGTGGTTTACAAACACTAATGACCTCAGATGATTGTTTATGTGCTTAGTTATTTACTTGCTTATTTTATTATTTTGTTTTGTTTCTTTATTAAGGTATTTATAATCAAATTACACTCTAATGTTTTCAATTTTATGAATTAGTACTTTTATTTATTATGTTACGTTGTTTTCATATTTATTTGTTATTTTATCATTTTATATAATAATATAATATAATACATTATTTAAAAAAAAATGTTAGGTCATTCACTTTTGTCAATTTAGTTTTTAGTTATTTGATTAGATAATACATGGATTCTGTGATCCCACACGTGCAATGTCAATGCGTATTGGATGGGTGGTAAATATAATTGAGCATTTGTTTAGCAATACAGATGTTAGAAATTAATGATTTCACATTCATGAATTAGTTCTTTTTGAGATATTTGTGAACAAAATAAGACTCTAATTATGTTAGTGTTGTTTCAATTGTATGTGAAAACCGATAAGATACTAATAAATATAAAATATATATGCAATGCTTTCCAGATGGTTTCACAAACATCTCCGCAATGCATATCCTTACTTTTAGTGTGTTCGAACAGTTATTGTTAGCTTTTGCTATTGATTTTTACCTCATTTCATGAATAATGCTGTGCCATAAGGTCTTAGTGAATGTGAAGACGTACATGAGGCCACTCTTTCTTTTCTGTGGTGTGTCCACTGCACAAAGCATGTTGGGAGTTCTGTCACAGCGAATCAACTCGAGCGGAATCAACCTAGCGCACGGGTCCCTTTACAAGCGGGGCCTTTACACACACACATACACATGCTCTTTCCATCCTCTCATCCTGGTCTTCAGTGCTTCTTTTTAATGTCATATTTCTACTGGCCACATAACTGAGGGAAAAAAAGATGGAGGGAGGAATTAAAGAGGGCGAAAAAGCTTTCTCTCTTCCCAACATGCCCCTGTGCCGACTGACCTTGTTTTACCCCCATCCTCCACTCACCTCTCTGGCTTTCTCTCCCTCCCACCAACCCATTTCTCTCCTCCCTGCGCTGCAGTCCTTCTCTCATATGTTTTGGTTTCTGCCCATTGGTGCAGCTAATAAAATAATGGTTGATACAATGCTATAGTGGCCAGTGTGAAAGATGATAGCTACATGTGCCCACAGTAAAACTCAGCAGACAATGAAAACAAGAATCTGTTTAAATAGGTAACAGGCAAAACAATACCTGGGGAAAATATTTGTTTCACAACATGTTTATTATCCTGTGCAATATAGTCAGAAACGTCATGCCCATTGAAATGTCCTGCCAGAATGGATTTTGAGTGCAGTTTCAGTTTTTCGTTTATTAAAAATGATCCCCATAAGCACTACAGTGTTCACACTACCGTTCAAAAGTTTGCAGTCCGTAAGATTATATTCAGCAAGGATGCATTAATTTGATCTAAAGTGACAGTAAAGATATTTATGATTTTTCAAAATATTTATATTTCAAATAAATGCTATTATTTAAACTTTCTATTCATCAAAGAATCCTGAAACAAATTATCATGGTTTCCACAAAATATTGTTAAGCAATATAATAATTAAGCAAATAATATTAACATTATTTTTCGAAGTTGGAAATGAAACATACTAGGGCTGTCCCCGACTATGGATTTTCATAGTCGAATCAGAATCGTCATGTCTTGCCTATAGTCGACTAATAGTCGAATCATGTGTATGGGGGCGGGGCTTTAACGTTTGAAAGCCGCGATGTACAGAAAATCACACAAAGATATAGAAGAAAATGTATAAAAACATTTTGATCAATAAAACTAAGAAATAACATAAATAACTCCAGAAAGGCCACACTGCAGATTTGCATTTCACATGCAAATCAAATTAAATCGGCTAAATTACCTGTGCGAGCAGGCCAGCCTACAGCACAACATCGATGCACCGAAAAAATAAACAATTAATTTACTAAATTAAATTAGAACAGAATATACCTTTCTAATAGCCTAAATAAAATACAAAACGAAATAAATCAGAATCAAGTCACAGGATGAGGAGCAAATGTGTGCAAAATGCCTAAAGTGCAGGGGAACATATATTCAAAATACAAGCCACAAATAGTTAGATTAGATAACCCTGACAGATTAATAAATAAAATAAAAATAAAGAAATTATTAAAATAACGATAGTAGCCAGAATTTTCAACTTTGTCTTTTTAACTGCAGAAACAACAATAAATGCTAAACTGGAGAGGCAGTCTTTTTAGCAAAAAATGTTCACAGCATCCAAAAATAAAATTAGAACAGGCTGAAAATTAATTTTTGAAATCACTTGTACCTGATCGAGAGAACAAATCCTGAACGTCTTTCACTCTGTCTGTCCGTTGGAGTCTTTTCAAATTGTGCGCGGATAAAATACATTCTAACGTGAAACCCAGTCTATGCGTGAAACATGTTAACGTTGGCCGGCAGAAGTGCGATCATGGTTTTCCTGATGCTAAATCCAGCCTTGGAGAATATCCTTTCTGATGGTGTACATCCAGACTTTAGATTTTCTTATCCCAGACATTGTTAAAGATTTAAATCCTTGCCGCGAAGACGCTCCTCTGTCGGTCACGGATTGAAAGTGAAACTTAAATCTGTCACGGGGTGTTTGGATTTATTCACGCATGTTAAAAAATATTTATTAAAAGCTTCTTTCTTTGCTCATTTTTATATAGGCCTACAGCATTATCATAATAGGCTGAATATTAACGTATTGACATAAAAGCTAGTTCTATGTGAAATCAGACGTTGGGCGCCCTCATTATAGCCAAAGTGGCATGATCCTCGTTTCATAACACCTCTGCGATGATTCGACCGTGAGATCGGTAGTCGAATCAGGCTCCTCCTATCGAAGCATCGAATCTTCGACTATTCGGGGTCACCCCTAAAACATACATATTTGGAGTATGTTTACAAGAAGTCATTTTACTTCAAAATTTCACATTTAATTCAATGTGCCACTTGCAGTTTCTTCTATTTATGAAATTTACTAGCAATTTCTGAGTGAAAATTGTTTCAAAAATGAAATCCTACACATTTTTTTGTGTGTGTGTGTTCTCGAGCAGCAAATCAGCATATTAGACTGATTTCTGAAGGATCATGTGACACTGAAGACTGGAGTAATGATGCTGAAAATTCAGCTTTGCCATCACAGGAATAAATTACATATTGAAATATATTGAAATGTATTTTTAATCAAATAAATGCAGCCTTGGTGAGCAAAAGAAACATCTCTCGAAAACATTTAAAAAATCTTACCCACTCCAAACTTTTGAGTCTATACTGAATAATATCTCTGACAGTGTGTATTTCTAGCACGTTTACACAGTAATATGATTCGCTGTTAATGTCTTCTGTGTTTGTTCAGGTCTCCTGCATGTTCGTCAGTTGCCCCATCTGAACTGTCTGTCATGTGAAGTACCCGATACGAAAGATTTGGCCTTCAAACTCAAGAGGAAGCAGTTCACAATTGAGGTGAGTTCACAGTAATGTCACAGTACACCAGATACATTTAAAAAGGTTCTTTGAAAAATATGATATATATATATATATATATATATATATATATATATATATATATATATATATATATATATATATATATATTCATGCAGCTTTTTTTATCTTAATGTTTGTTCGTTCTCGTGGCGAACAGGAAGCGTATGATGTTACTAGGTGCTAAGAAATTACTTATTTTAATTGCTAATTTTATTTTTCTTCCCCCATGTCTCTCGAATCAGTGCACATATTAGGAGGTCATGATTATGAATTGATGTCCACATTAGCTGTGCTTCACTAATTCCTGTTTATTTTCCTCAGCTATTGAGTGTCAATTTGAAAGGTTGAAACTATTGATTTTAGACTGGAGATGTTACACCTCAAAGAATTACCTTTAAAGACTTTGAGATTTTCTTTCTGAAGTCTCATAAATACACTTTCTTTAATGTGTGTAACTTGTTTTCACTGGGAATTATATGGCACTCAGACAGGTCAGATCAAAAAAAATTTGAAAGTAATATTTTGTCCGAAAAATAAAGTTACTATATTGCTTTGCTCCATAAAAAGTAACTCATTTTGTTACTTGGTTACTTTTTATGGAAAATAATGTAATGTTACTTTCACGTTTTTTCACCTTGGCTGGGCTTGTTTGTTTAATAAAATAAAAAACAGTAGTTCTCTTTTTGGCAAATGTAAAGGCACTTTGACAGCAAAAACAAAAAGAAACAAAATTAAACACAAATGTGATGGTGGCGCAATGGATAAGACACATGCCTTTGGTGTGAGAGACCCGGGTTCGAATCCACTGTGAGACACCAATGTGTCCCTGAGCAAGACACTTAACCCCTAGTTGCTCCAGAGGCGTGCGACCTCTGACATATATAGCAATTGTAAGTCGCTTCGGATATAAGCGTCAGCTAAATGAATAAATGTAAATGTAAATGTGATGTTTATCTAATATAATTTTTGCTTATTGGTATGGTTGAATTGGATCATCAAAAGTCAGCAGCAAAGACATTGGTTATTAATGTGAGATTACATACAAGTATATTTGTATTATCTAATGTATTTGATTAATGCAGGTTTGCGTAGTATTCTGAGTTTGCATATGACTATTTTTATTCATTTTGAGGAATACTTGATCTGTTTTTGTGTAAGTTAGATGAGTAAATGCTCACATTTATTCTAAAACTACAATAACCATCATGTTTTTACAGCACTACTGCACTTTCTCAAGATTTCTCAAGAGGTGTCGATCAATAAATGTGAATAATAAAGTAATTTGTGTTACTTATTTTAAAAAGTAAATCAGATATTTAGTTGTACATTTAAACGCACTTTACTAGTTACTTGAAAAAGTAATCTGATTACATTACGTTACTCACGTTACTTGTAATACGTTACCCCCAACACTATAAATATTGTCTGTAGAAGTTGTCTGTTAAACCTTAGAAACTTGTTTGTTAGTAAAAATCCCAAATAAGCTACAATAAGTCTTTATTCTGTCCCTTTTTTTTTTTTTTTTTTTTTTTTTTTTTTTTTGTAAAACTCTTCAACACACACACACAAACACACACACACAATCCACTTCCAACCAATGAGTGCCTGTCCATCAAGTGGACACAAATGAAAGGGCCCAGGCTCTTACTGAAGCCCCATCATTGGCCCCTAATTAAGTTATCACTGGTGAAGCTGTTAATAGTTAATCAGGAAGTCTATTGTCTCAGAAGGACCAGTAGTCTTTGTCTTTAAACGCTGTCTAAGGCAGAGACCTCTCATCCACTCCTCACTAGATTTATAGGGTCAATAAAAGTCAAGGTGGTTTCCCTCAATGGCTGTTTAATGGGCCGACCACTTTGAGTTTGTGGAAGGGCTCAAATGTAGGTTTGTGTTGTAGCAGCGCTGAAGAATTTGTGTGTATTTTTTTAGGCAGTGTAATATACCTTAACATCTTTTCTCCTGATCTTTTGACACAACCCTTTTAAGGATAGTAGGATAGTTCTTACCTCAAACACATGGTGTTAGCAAGCCAAGGTCAAGGGTTCGATTCCCAAGGGCTGGGTAAAGATAGGACACAATCTTGGGCTAATTTTACCCTTCAAATTGGGCTATTGCCTATACATTTAAACCTGTTTAACAAAACTGTAACTGTGCTGGCTCTCGTAACTTTAGATCGCCATCCTGCGTTTCAATCATAGCTGAAATATGCTGTCCATAACCTGCCCATAAACCATCAGTGAACAGCACTGAGGACATATTTAACATCCCAAAGTATTTAGATTTAGTATCTTTACGCAAGGCATCAAACGTTTTCATATAGACCGATTCAACACTCGTTTAGGTGACTCACATCGCGTCCCTGTATGTTGCTTTCCATAAAATTAAATGATTTACTGCACAGTAAGGATTGTATAGATAAAATAAAATGTACACAAACTTGTATTTTACAGAAGAAATGCACTGAAATTTGATGGCACTGAGAACTGCTCTCTCCTGAAGAGGATGCAACAAGCCCGTGATAAATAAATCAACCACTGGGTTGTTACGTCTAACCCAAAACTACCCAAACACTGAAAATGTAACCCCCAAAAATAGACCCGAAAGACTCAACCCAGCGATTATTATTTGTGTGTGTGTGTGTGTGTGTGTGTGTGTGTGTGTGTGTGTACCCTAAACAGTATTACAGTTAAGGTATGTGTTTTATCAGTTTATGCATTCCCTGAAAATTGATCCCGTGAACCTTGGGCTGACAGAAATACTGTATTTTATTTCACAAATTTTGTCAGTAGCAGTTGAGAATTTCTCAGGAAAAACTGATGTGAAAATATAAGTGAAAGGAAGAGATAGTGACTTGTCTTCATGAGGGATTTTCCCCATTCGATCTTACCATTCCAATCTAGACTATAACCTACAAACCGGTCTTTGATAGATAATGTTACGCCAATACATTGTCACGCACACAAACAAATGTGCCGTGCAGAGTTTACACTGGGCGAAACTAAATTCATGCTGTGAGTTTTCCCTGCGGGGCTGTTGGTAGCGTGTGTGCGCTCCAACCACACGCCTCACTCGGCCATCATTCCGTGAATATATCTGACGCAGCCGTGATGGGAAGGTTTGACTGAGAGACACAAATTGTTAATGTATGTTTACATTGTCACCACATCAAGTACAAAAAAAAAAAAAAAACTGTATTTACTATAAAAAGGTCATATAATGAAGAATAGAGTTTTCTTGATCTTTTTACATTGAGAGCTCGGTGGACTTTTGGCACTCAGAACCTCTGAATTATGACTTGAATTATGATATGGCCCCTTTGCCGCCTGCTCGCTGGTAACATTGCTAGCCATGCCATTAGTCCATCCTTCATTCGTACAAAGAAAGACATGCTCTTCACCTTCCCTTTAAGATGAGTCAGTGTGAATCAGATCTGATCTGTGTTTAATGATTGTATTTTGAAAGGTGATTGGCAGGCCAAGTGTGTGTCAGTCAGGTCGTTTAGAGTGCACACGTCAATCAAAGATTAGTCACGTCATGGCAACATGACCACGAAAGATGAGTTTTCACACATAGAAAAACCATGCAAGACATGTTTTTTGAAATATTAGACTGAATTATTCCTAACTTGCATGTAACTTTCTTGTATACTGCTAATGAAATGCACGATTAATTTGTTATTTTTAGGGATGCACTGATATAGAAATGTGGGGTCATGTGTTATAATTATATTTGTTATGGCCGATAACCGATAAGATGATGGTTTATTTTGATGATTAATCATCATCACTTTGCTTGATTATTTAAAAAAACAACTTTCATGCTAACGTTTCAGTCTTGCTTCAAGTGAAAGTAGGCATCAGAAAAAAAAAATATATATATATATAAAAAAAAAATATATATATATATATATATATATATAATATATAAAAATATAATATATTATATATTATATACACGCACACAAACACAATCTAAAATTACCAAACTAAAGTTATTGTTTTAATAATAATAATTTTGTGCTCATTCAGTAATAAAATTATATTCATTAAAACTTTTTTTTTTTTTTGCACTGTATAGTGAAGGAAGGAAGAGTTGGAATCTAATCAACAGAAGATGCTTAAGTATGTTTTTTAATTGAACATTTTCATTTGTAAATCTTGCATTTTCGAGTAAATTTCGAGTAAATCTTGCTTCCCAACTCTCGAAAGCAAATGCAGCCAAGCGTGATTTGAGAGAGATTGTTGATATTCTGTCTATCTGTTGAGGTGAGCTGCTGTGCTGTAATGTTATTAATGCAGGCTGGGTCTACATGCTGTCGCTCAGCTACCCAGAGGAGCATTTCGGCTGCTTGTCTTTGACTGACTGGTAAAGTTCAGTTTGCGGTTGATGAGCAGTCAATTGCCCAGAATGCCCTGCAGACAGAATTAACCTCTGTCCCTGTTCCGGCAGGTAGAGAGAGAGAGAGGGGTTATGAGGAAAATCGTGATTAGCAAACACTCACGCATACGCACGCATGCCAGTTGAACGCTCAACAACGAGTGGGGTGAGGATTCAGGCTGGAATGTAGGAGGTATGTGATTAAACTATACTTACCCTAGAGCGACCCCTGACCCAAACTTGAGCCAAACACACCTTGAGGGTGTTGGGGTTTCTAGAGGTGAGCTCAGATGATCTTCATCCCAAGATTTGGGTAAAATTAGCCGTGGCTCATGGAGGTACAATCTTGAAAGATCACCAAACTTTTTTTTTTTATATAGTTGAGAGCATATTTAAGACTTGTGTGGACTTATTTATGGTGATATGTCAGAACATTGGTTTTATAATTTTTCATAACCACACAAGCATTCCTTTAGTAATTGTTTTTTTGTTGTCCCGTCTTAGTTTTGAAGGTTCTGTTCCTGCGGCAAGATCTTGATTGATTGGTTGTGTCTGGGCCAGCCTGTGCTGTATTTTGGTCTGGTTGGTTGGGCCTTGTTGCAAGTTTTTGGAGGGTTAGTTTTGGTGGTTAACCAGTATGAGTTTTGCAGTGGCCAATATAATTTTTGTAATAAATTTTTTTCATACTTTTTTTTGTATCATTTGAGTGTTGATTTACACTCCCGTTCAAAAGTTTGAGTTCAGTACAAGTTTTCTTTTTTTTAAAATAAATTAAAGGGGTCATGAGTCATGACATGGATTTTTTTGTATTGACATGGATTTGTAACTTAAAATGTTAATAAAGTTTTTGTGCACAAAAGAAAACATGCAGAAAATGACTGGCTTATGTCGTTGCGTAGGAAATGCATCAACGACCACTCGCTATCGCACGTAAGAGTTTTGAAAACATTATAAAACCATTTACACACAAAGCTTTATGAAATCATTTACTAATGGTGTGTGATGCAGCTGCTGTCAGAACACCAATTAAGAATCACCAATTTTTTTGGGGACATTTGAATATACAATATACTATATATATATATATATACACTACCGTTCAAAAGTTTGGGGTCAGTAAGATTTTTTTATGTTTTTAAAAGAAGTATCTTCTGCTCACCAAGGCTGCATTTATTTGATAAAAAACAATAAAAAAAAAACAGTAATATTGTGAAATATTATGACAATTTAAAATGACTGTTTTCTATTTTAATATATTTTAAACTGAAATTTATTCCTGTGATCAAAGCTGATTTTCAGCATCATTACTCCAGTCTTCAGTGTCACATGATCCTTCAGAAATCATTCTAATATGATGATTTGATGCTCAAGAAACATTATTATTATCAATGTTGAAAACAGTTGTGTACAATTTTTTTCAAAATTCTTTGATGAATAGAAAGTTCAAAAGAACAGCATTTATTTAAAATAGAATATTTTCTAACATTATAAATGTCTTTACTGTAACTTTCGATCAGTTTAACTCATCCTTGATGAATAAAAGTATTGATTTATTTTATTTATTTCCCCAAAAAATAAAATTAAAATTCTTACTGACCCCAAACTTTTGAAGGGTAGTGTTTAATGTTACAAAAGCTTTAGATTTCAGATAAATGCTGTTCTTTTGAACTTTCTATTCATCATAGTATCATGAAATAAAAATGTAAATAACTGTTTTCGACATTGATAATAATCATAAATGTTTCTTGAGCATCAAATCATCATATTAGAATGATTTCTGAAGGATCATGTGACACTGAAGACTGGAGTAATGATGCTGAAAATTCAGCTTTGATCACAGGAATAAATTACACTTTACTGTATATTCACATAGAAAACCGCTGTTTTAAATTGGAATAATATTTCACAATATTTCTGTTTTTGTTTGTATTTTTAATCAAATAAATGCAGCCTTGGTGAGCAGAAGATACTTCTTTTAAAAACATTAAAAATCTTACTGACCCCAAACCTTTGAACGGTAGTGTATGTATTTATATATCCAAGCACATTGCATTGTATAATACAGTATTCCACAGTTTTCTTTGCATTGACAAATTTTGGCAAATGTTCTCGGCCATGCATGTGCATACTGTTCATGGTATGCATACTACTTTATTTCAAAAAATAGAAGGCAGTGTGCCATTCTGAACATAATACCCTATTTTTTGAAAATGTAGGTTATGAAAATAAAAGCAAGGATTGTGTACTTGGTGATAATCAGATCATAATATCTTGATTGAAAAGTTTCTTGCACAGAAGTGGTAACCGTTAAATCATGTGCAGTTAGACTGATGTTGTTTTTAATTGTTAAACGGTTGGTATTTGACTCCGCTTCCCTCTGTTCCTGGAATATTTGAGCAGATATGCTGCAATTATTGTGTAGAAATAAAGTAAAAGTCTTTAGAGCTGCACTGCTTCACTTTAAAAAGCCAGCGAAAAACTTTGAGCTAAACTTGCCATCATCAGCAAGTCCTCCTCACCCCCACCTGGTCCACTGTCGGCCGGTTCAAAGGTGGAATTTTGATCCGGAGCAGAAGATGACCGAGTAGAAGTCTTTGTCGGTTCTGGCATGGCTGCTAAAAATAACTTTCCCACACTCTTGAAGGGCTTTCACAGTACTTTCTTTCATCTGACAGCTAGTTTCTGAACTCTGTCCACATAGTAAAAATAGCTTTGTGCATCATAAAGAATATTTATTTTTCAGGTGAGGGGTTTTGAGAATTTGCAGTTGATAATTAATGGTATGTACATTTCCAACTCCCTGGTTATCAGTGATTATATACTTGATTAACACTTGAAGTTTTTAAGATTTTAATGTTGAAAGGAGGAATTATTGGGCTGCTTTGTCCTCCCTTTTTTTCTTCTTCTTCTTTGAATATGGATAAGAAGCGTTCTTCTAAAGGTTGCATAAATCAAAACCTTTAAACAGGCAGTCATTGAGTAAGTGGTCATAAAAACTTGATGAATTTTATGACCATCTTTACCCTGACACCTACAGCTGGCTGCTTTTCAATGGAACCAAAACAGATGACCGAGGTCACTGGAAATGCATATTAATGAGTTCTCAATGCAGTTTAATGTAGATTAATAGATTATTCATGAGTAAAAATGGGAGGGTCCTGATCCATATTAAAGAATGTTTCTGAGACCGAATCCCAGTCCTGTGCTGGCAGGGTTTTGTGACCCCAGCTTTGTGAACTGTGAGCCAAGCGGTGCTATTTCTGCTTTAGACAAACTTTCCCATCGTAGCTAATGAGGAGGAGTAATGCTGAGTGACAGTGGTATTGGGACAAGGGCGGGGCTACAGTATGTCAGAGCCAGTCACATTTCAACTGACAAATTACATTCAAGCACAGCTAAAACCTTCATAAAAATAAATATATATATATTTTTTTTTTTTTTTTTAATGTAAAATGTACATGATTTAATCATTGCAATATGGTTGTTTTATCCAAATTAATTTCTTCTTTTTTTTTCTTTTTTTACCATCATAAAAAGTATTTTGGTTTGTGAAAACTTTATACTTAAATATAAATTTAATTAAAATATGTTTTGTTTATATATATATTTTTTTTTAATTTAGGAAAACTTATATAATCTAAATATTTAAATTAAATATTGGCCTATTAAATTATTGTTATTATATAAACTAAATATTTAAATTAAATATTGGCCTATTAAATTATTGTTATTATATAAACTATTGTCAGTAATTTTTTAAAGAATGTTTTTAGTTTTAAGAAGCTTTTAATATAATCTAAATATTATATATTCACAGAATTATTGGCACCCTGGGTAAATATGATCAAAGATGACTGAAAATAAATCTGCATGGTTTATGCTTTTGATCTTTCTTTTTTTTTTGTTTTATCAAAAAAATCTAACCTTTCATTGAAGTAAAAGAATTGAAAGTGGGGGGGAAATCACATTATGAAATAAATGTTTTTCTCCAAAACACGTTGGCTACAATTATTGGCACCCCTAGAAATTCTTAGGAGTAAAATATCTCTGAAGTATACTCCCATTCGTATTTAACATTTTAGTTAAATATAAATATACTCCCGGATCTTTAATGTTGTGGGCCTATTTTTCTGCAGGAGGTCCTGGACTTCAAATGGATGGACTCCAATATCATGGATTCTAGCCAATACCAGATAAAAAATCTAAACCTGACAGTCTAGAAATCTTATAATGGGCCATGGTTGCATCTTCCATCAGGACAATGATCCAAAACAAACATTAAAATCAACACAAAAATGTGTCACTGAACACAAAATGAAGCTTCTGCCATGACCATCCAAGTTCCCAGACCTGAACCCTATAGAAAATGAGTGAGGTGAACTGAAGAGAAGAACATTTATTTCATAAAGAGATATTTCCCCACATTTTCAATTATTTTACTTCAATGAAAAGTTAGATTCATATGAATTTTTTTAATAAAAATTCAAAAGGATTAACAATGCAGATTTATTTTTTACAGGCTTCTTTGTTCATATTTAACCAAGGAGGATGACAATAATTCCTACCATGACATAAATATAATTGCATCCATGAAACCATATTCTTTATCATCTTGTTTTAAAATTGTACTTCCAGCAATTACAGCAATCAGTTTATTTTCCGCCCTCGGTCACCATGAATTACTTGACAGCTATTCATTTGTGCATTATTGTATTGGTGTGCGTTCCCTTTCGACAATAACTATTATGATATAAGTTGTTTGCGTGCCTGGGTTTCCCATGAGGCAACTGCCATGTGGCAGTTCAGAAAGGTAGGAGAACAAGTTTTCCATCACACTTGCATTTTATGGCCAAACAATCTCCGCCCACTTCCCCCAGCCTCCCTGCTTCCTTGTGTCGTGGCAGTGATGATGTTAATGACCAGTGACAGCTCACCTATCCCTGGCGTGCCTCCAGATCGTCCCATCCCCCCATTCACATGCACACTGCTGCAATCACGCACATTTGCTGTGAATTCTGGATTGTTAAACCACTGCTAGACTCAAACACGCATACATATGGATACTTGCGTATTGGGATGATTCTACATAACCTCAGTATAATTATTAGTGTTCACGACATAATTGATTATGCCAAACATTAACATTTTATTAAGAATATGGCCCATCTTGCAGATTATGTTAGAGTTTTGATTTGATCTGTTTTTCTTATTTTCCATGAAGCATTAGATTTGAAATAGGAGTGTTATAGTTTGGATTTATTATGGTTTGCATTTGATTTTGAGGTCGGAAATTCAATCGGATTGGAAAATGAGTGGAAAGTGCTATGAGTAAAAACATTTAATCATTTTCATTATTTCATACTAGGGTTTGGGCAGAGATCTTTCCAATTTCCTTGTTTTCTTTGTTGTGTGAACGGTTATCTTAAATTGTAACAGTTGTAACAGTTAAAATGTCACAATATTGTTGTTTTTACTGTATTTCTGATCAAATAAATGCAGCCTTGGTGAGCAGAGACTTCTTTCAAAAACATAAAAATATCTTACCAACCCTAAACTTTTGAATGGTATATATACCATTGAAAAGTTTAGGGTTGGTAAGATAATTTTAATACACACATTATATACTATTATACACTTTCTACTCCCAATATTTTCAATAATAGATATTATAATCATAACACAGTAAAATGCAGTTGTAATTATTTTTCCATTAAATCAGAAAAAATGTAAACCATTAGAACAAATACTACCATGATGTATTGTATAAAAACATTTTAAATTTAAATAATCAATAATTTAATTAAATTTAACATTACTGTAATAAGAATAGTAAGAAAAATAACCTTTTAAAAATGCTCGTCATAATGCAAAAAAGAAAAATCCCTCATATTCTTTATGCAAAATGTAATTTCTTGTTTTCTTGTATGGGGGAATATGATCTTTACATGATCAA